>NW_013668164.1:149873-162071 GCF_000517525.1 Limulus polyphemus
CCTTCTTAACCCCAAGATGTCCTCCTGTTAAACTATCATGGGAGTGATGCAGCACAACTTCCCGTAACTTTCTCTGTATAACTGTTTACCAGGTCGTCACTTTCCCAACTCCAGAGAAGAATACCATCTTCAAACTTCAACTGGTCCCATTGTGCCCATTAGTTCTTTGTCACAGAGATTAAGCTAGACACCCCCTCCCAAACAGGGCGCAAAACACTTGCTTGTAGAAAATCAGTTATTGGCTTCAAATCTTGGTCTTTCTCCTGTTCTGCTTTAATATCTATACTTGGTTCCACTTCACCATCATCAACTCCTTCAGTCACTTTGACTTCAGCTTGATGGCACCTTGTTAGTTCAAACTCTCTTTTGCAACAATGTCTGCAATCATTTTTGCAGGGTCTTCGGCTCAATCCGTCGGCATTTCCATGATATTTTTCACTATCATAATTATACTTGCTAACTTTCCGATCCAATGTGCCAGTTGTCCCTCTGGGTTCTTTAATGATCTTAACCAGCGTTTCTTTTCTTTTTCCTCCAACCACTGCTGTAGTCTCTTTTCTTGTTTATTTTCTCGTTCTTCTTGTTTCTTTTGCTGTTCTTGTATTGCTGCCATCAAATCTGCTAAGTCGTAGTTTGATTTGGTACTTCTCGTTTCCATCTTTTTTTTCTTCTTTTTTTTATCGATCCCACTTTGACACCAATTTGTTACTCTCTGGTCGTTTGTTAATCTCCGGTATAAATTCTTTCCGAGGAACTACAGCGACACAAGTCCTTTCTTAAATAAAACTAGTTTATTCTTTCGCAATACAACTTTGCAATACACAGAATTTCTACAGTCAATAAAATTGATTGTATTAGTCCATAATATGGACAAAGACCTAAAGGGGCAATGCTAAATTTTATTTATAGACGCTAAGTAAACAAATCTAGCATTGTGTAAGTGCGGGATGTGTCATTGGAAAAATTCTATGTGGATTAAATAAAACCTCAGTAACGTAGACACAACATCATTAGCGCGGACCCCCGTGGAGACATTTTGCAGTGTAAACCCGACCAAACTACAATACTGTTACGACAGTGGAAGTCAAGTGACGCTGGTAACATGTGATGAGTTTCTAGAAGGATCATGAAGGCTCAAGTGTTTGCCAGACGCCCTCTATTTTAATATATAACCGGGCAAATAAAGCGGAGATCATAATTGCAGATAGACAGATAAGTCAATCAAGTGAGCGGTAGTTACCGTAAGTAAAGTGCGTGAATCGTTGTGAATAATAGCGTGTTTTTAAATTAAAGAAAATTACACACAAATCGCTCATGTAGGTTTATACGAAGCCCTGCGTTTACGCTACAGTCCATTGCAGTAACAATGTAATATACACAAATATATTTATTTTAGTACGCATAAAATGAACTGTTTTTAAAATAAAATAATATATATATATATATCGGGAAAATTCTGTAATGTCTAGCACTAAGTGGCCGATTTAATAATATTATTTATTTATTTAATGGTGAGAAGTACTTCTGATTTTGTCCATCATTTATAATATTCATCTCTAAATTGCTCATCAGGTCGTTTTTTGTTTTTATTTTTCTTGTTTGAGATTAAGTTTGTAGTACAGGGTAATTTGTAGCCTTTTGTAGAGGCTCTATCTATATGTTAGAAACGTTTACCCATGCTAGGCTTATTTTATGACTGGCCTAATGTATGTTTTAAATATTTTGTGTGTAGTGTCTGGTGAAGCTTCCTAATTATTACCTATCAGACTCGCAAAATACCTCGCTCTAGCCCTCCAGTGGCACAGCGGTATGTCTGCGGACTTACAACGCTAGAAACCGGGTTTCGATACCAGTGGTGGGCAGCGCACAGATAGCCCATTGTGTAGCTTTGTGCTTAATTACAAACAAACAAACAAACCTCGCTCTAAGCCAGATCCGATTTTTCATACTCTTAATATGTTGAATCCACGTTAGTTTTGAATTGTAAATGAATTCTAAGAGTTATGCAAATGTGGCGATTAGTTATCTCGCTTGTTGCATGGACGCCGCCAAAGGGCGACACACGTGTGTCGACTCCAGACAATAGAGATAGGATAGGGAGGAGTAGAGACGATGATGTCATAGTGTCACACACCAAAGACGATAACATCATGGTTCCACAAAGTGCAACCAGAAGGCACATTGCTAAGGCACCATGGCAGGCAGATGTTGTCATGATAACAAAGTTATCCAGATAGTTTGTTACTAGAGCCACTAAGTGGCACCAGAGAGTGCTTTTGTTAGGCCATCATGATGATCTCATCATAGAGTGTCTCAACATGTGATTACATCATCAATGTCTATATTTAATTATGTTCTAAATGTTACAAGTAAAACTATTGCTTTAATGAAACAAGTATTATAACATTGTTAAACATGTCAGTTTTTATCACACATAGCATCCATCATTTGATCGAGGCAGATATTATAACCAATAATTTAACTTTGCCTACTTTTGCAATTATCCATTGCTTTGTGTATAAAACACTTCATTGATTCATTAGTTCTAAAGTTTTCGCTTCTATACTTAACATGCATCACATACTTTTGGCTATTTCTAGAGCATGATAGTGTTACTATTACATTTTTCTTTTATCAACTTTATGGTTTTCGTTTACATACGTTTTGCAAAGGTATACGGTGTTACTGAGGGTTGTGTTTGTATAGGAGGATGAGTTCGTCGTTGGGCGTTTCAACTTATCATCAATGTCTAGATTTAGATATGTGCCCTAAAAGTAAAAACTAAAACCATTATTTTAATGACAAACTTACTATTTCACTAGTTTAACTTTATGGTATAAATATACTGTTCATCTACTCATGTAACCATGGTGATTAGTGTTCTTGACAAAATATTTCATTTTACATATGTTACTTTATAGTTTTCACTTACATCTGCTTTTACAAAGGTCTTACTAGGCATATTGTGTGTGTTCTACAAATGCAGATGTTGTTATTAAGGTTCTATGTATGCATTGTGTTACTAAAATCATAATGTTTTTCGATGTGTCTCAACATGTGATTATGTCATAGATTTCTAGATTTAATTATATGTCCTATGACTTTATAGTTTTCACATACCTATGCACATAATTAGATTACAAAGTTTTCATTGACACTAAAAATGTGGCATCACAGACATTAAACCTGAGTATGTTTTATATGCCTAATATTATATGAGCAGAAAGGTGTGAACAAACAGACACAAACTTAGCTTTATGTATTAGATAACACTTTTAAAATTAGCTTCAAATAACTACACCTATAACTGTAGCTCAGATGTGTAGATTATTATCTAAAATGAATTCCAAGTTTCAAATTACTTAGCTTGAAATTGGAGAAAATCAATCTCTTAGCTGTACTCGGAGGGATTCAGACTCGAAGGAACCAAAGGATTAAGGGAGAATGAGACAAAAAAAATGTGAAAACCAATGAGATTAGTGCTAAGCGAAATTTGTTTTATATAAATTCCATACTTTCCACTTAGAGTAGGTATGTGTTAAAAATTATTATTTTATAAGCTAAATTATCATTTCTAATTTGCAAAATATTTAAAATATTTAATGTAATATTCGTTCTATATCATAGATGACGTTATTGCAGATATCCCAAGTTAGCTGTTCATGTAAATATAATTCTGATTGGTTAACTAAAACTAATATATACAAAAGAAGAAGAATGTCACATCTACCCTGATCCACTGCCATTAAACTTGGACTATGGTGAAGAAAAGCCAAGACGCACAAAGGAAAAGCTTGGTGTAGGTTGTCAGTTTTATAGCCTACAATTGTACAGTTACAGAATACAAGAGAAAGAATTACAATGATATTGAATTTCTGAACCTACAGTAATTTGAAAGAAAAGGTTAATTGTAGTTTCATAGTTATTTCAAAATCTTCTTTAATTGTAGTTTTCACAGCTATTTCAAAAGATTTCTGGATTTTGTGTTCAACGTGTTTCTGACAACCTGTGTTTTTATTTATCTATTTCATAAATAAATACATATGCTTGTTTATTTGAAGTTAAGCACAAAGCTACACAATGGGCTATCTGTGCTCTGCCCACCACGGGTATCGAAACCCGGTTTCTAGCATTGTAAGTCTGCAGACAAACGTTTGCCACTTGTGGGGGCAAATGCATATGTGTGTGTGGTTCCACACCGTATATGAACATTACATAGTCATTCGGGAATGTTTTATAACACAAAGAACTATTTATTACCTAAAAGAGCCCAACAATAAAAATAATTTAGGAGATTGAAAAGAAACAATTTTATCTTGACATTGATAATTGATAAGTACGAGATTAACTGTGATAACTAACCTGGAAAGTATTACTGGAAAAAGTAGTGTACCTCTTATTCTCATTAATGCTAGTAACGAAATGTTTTGCTTTTGATGCTGAAATATTAAGTAGATAGGGAATTTTCACGGAAGAAATACAAATAATAAAGTTGGCAGATTTTTATTTATACTTATTAGTATGGGCTAAATTCTTTACAGTGGGTGTCTGTGAATTGTTGACAATAAATTTCTATAACAAACAAATAGCACACAGTCCACTTGTTTTAAAATAATATATTAAACAATACAAACGTATATATGAATGTTTGTTACATTGATGGTTATCACAATTATCCAGAGCTTTAAATAATTGTCTCTTTGTCATCAAAGTCCACACAGGTTGGTTCAATTACTTTAAAATACAATTAACAAGACGAACTATTCTTCTCTGCTCTATTATGACAAAACAGTCTGTGATAATTTCACTTTCAAAATCGCCACTATATGTTCTTTATGGATAAACTCACAATCATGCAAAGTATACGCGCATTTAGAGACTGACATTCCACAAACTAAACAATATTATGATGCAATAATACTCAATTTCAATAACGAGAAAACTTAGAAGTTTCTAGTAACATGACATCATAATACAATAAGCACTAATTCACAACAATTGAACAAAACAACACATGATTCGTACACAGTTACATATACAAACCTGTGATAAGTGATTGCTTCTAAAAATGAATAAATTTAACACTCACTCTATGTTTAAACCATCTAAATCATAACACTCACATAAACTTAAACATATATGTATATCTAAAAACAAGCATCTTCAAGAAAAATATTTGCAATATTTTTACCCTCTATACAAAGACAGTTTTCAGTTATGCACAAAGTCTAATCATACAATCTGCACCAACATTTGCAGTCCCCTTGATGGTCTTAATGTGGAACTGGTAATTCTGAAGGTACAATGCCCACCTCATGATCCTCGCACTGTTGATTTAGCACCTCTGGATGTATTCAAGGGACTGATGATCAGACACTCATTCAACCACAGAGTAGTTCTTCTCACTACTCGAGCTTTTTACTGACATACATGTTCTTCTACTTCTGGAGTACCATCTCCTGTGATTGTTGCCATTTCTCTTGTTGAGTTCACTTTTCTTGGTCAGGTCAGTCACTGGTGCAGCGACTTCAGTTTTTTGGGATCAACTTTCTATAGTATCCCACTAACCCCAGGAAGAACCTGACTTGCTGCTTGATCATCAGAGCTAGTACACCTTGTATACAGATTAGATTCTCCTCTTCCATGGCTATCTGTCAGTCACCCACCTTGTGTCCAACAAAATTCTGCACAGAATAACTGATGTAACACTTAGATGGACTGATAGTCAGACCTGTTTCCCTCACTCCCCTGAACACCTCTCTGAGTTTCTTCAGGTTGTCTTTCCATTTGGCTGTGCAGGTCAGAATGTCATTCACACAATGCTCGATGTTGGTCATTCTGTGCCACATCTTTTTCATCATCCAGGTTAATGTCACTGATGAGTTGACTAACTCAAAGGGCATTCTCTTGAACTGATAACATCCCTCTGGTGTCACAAAGGCTGCTTCTCTTTATATCCTGTCTCCATTGGGACCTGAAATAACTTTTACTAAAGTCATTCTTGGAAAAGAACTTGCCCCCATCTAGTTTCACCATGATAGCCTCTGGGTTGCCCATACGTTTGGAGTCAAACTTTTTCACGAGGTTTAGCTTCCAGAAATTTGTGCAGAAATGGTTTTAATTGTCCCTCATCTTCATAATTACTACTGGTGGATAGTAGGCTGAATTTTAAAGCCCAATGGTTCTGGCTTCTAACATTGCTTTGACATCTTGCTTGATCAGGTGTATCATCACATAACGCAACCGGTAGATCTTCACCTTGACTGAAACCCTGGTTGTGGTCTCGATCTTGTGTTGCACAAGGTCTGTCTTGTGTGATTTATCTGTGAAGACATCTGCATACTAGCATACTGACTGCCTTGAGCTGCTTACAAGTCGACAGGTCTCCTTCAGCTGGTTTCTGAGGTCTAACACTTACTGGGATGTGTACCCTACTTTTGACTGTTTTTCTCTTGTCAAGAGTTCTTTCACTATCTCTGTTGGATCTTGTACTGTTCTTCCATACACTAACTCGAAAGGTGAAAATCCTGTACTCACTTGTGGGACTTCTCGGTAAGCAAATACTTTTACCTGCAGGTACATATCATAGTCACATGGTCTCTATTGGCACATCTTCTTTAGCACTCTATTTAAGATTTCATTAACTCTCTCACAAAGTCCATTACATTTTGGTTTGTACAAGGTGGTAAAAAGCTGCCTAGTGCTGATGAGTCTGCAGACCTCTTGCATCAATTCTAAGGTAAGCTGGGTCCCCCTGTCACTCAAGATATCTTTTGGAAAGCCTCCTCTGCCGAACATTTCTAAGAGAACTTCTGCTACTCTCTCCATCTCTATCTTTGGCAGTGATATGGCTTCTGGGAAACGTGTCACATAGTCTACTACTGTCAGCGCATGTCAGTTGCCCTTGGCAGATACAGATGCTAGTGGTCCAATCCAATTTACAGCTACCCTGCTGAATAGCTCTTCTATGAGTGCAATCTCACCCTGTGGCACCTTGGCTACCTTCCCTGTATGTATTATCCTTTGAAAAATGTCACAGGAGATGCAGGATCTGATCACATTTCCAATGACTCTCAGCCAATGGATTTTGCTGGTGATTCTGTCTGCCATCTTATTTGCTTCTATGTGTCCTCCCATACTACATAACTGCAATCTGAGGGACTGATCTGGTCTTCAATACTCCAAGTCTCCTTCTCCTTTATGCTTAACTTTCTCCCAGACACTGTTCCAAAGTTTCTGCAATGGGGCTCTTTCTTCTATGTTTATTTCAGTTCCTGTAGACCTACATTCTAGATGCCACTTTTTGAGACTTGCAGGGGATTGATGTATTGTTTGCTTTGCTTTTCTTGAGCTCTTGTGATGACCACAGATGCCTCATCAGTCTCCTTTCTGTCTGGTTCCTCCAAACTTCTACTGCTAAGTATATTGCCAATTACTAAGTCCTAGATGGGTTCCTTCAAACACATAGCCTCAAGGTCTTTCAAGTAGTATGAAGTGTCCACCCTCATCCTTGCTATGGGAAACTTTCTCACTGTCCCATCAATCAGCGCACACAGATGTACCTTGCCCATTATCTGGTCATGAGATACTACACTGGTTCTCACTGCTGTACTCAGTGTCTCACAGGACTTTCACTTTCTTGTTCCTGACATAGCATTCACTGATTGGCATGTTGTGGTTTGTTGGCACCTCTTGATATTTGTCACATGCTCCAATCACCACTGACATTGTTGACCCGTTTGCTAACTTGAGCTAACCATCAATCATGCACTGT
Organism: Limulus polyphemus; assembly: GCF_000517525.1. Lineage (NCBI taxonomy): Eukaryota > Metazoa > Arthropoda > Merostomata > Xiphosura > Limulidae > Limulus > Limulus polyphemus. Next base: position 157,648 of record NW_013668164.1, read on the forward strand.
TTAATCATAGTGACAGCACTTCCTTCTTGTGGTGAATCTGTTTTTATTTTCGCAGCAGCATCCATGGTGACAGTCACTCTTTTCTTGTTACTTGCCTTTACCATAATTGCAGGTAGCTCCAGCTGCTTTATGTTGAAAATTCTGCTGTTGCTTGTTGGTGACAGACTTGCATTCACTAGCAATGTGCCCCATTTAATAACAATCACAGCATCTTGTCCATGTCTTTTGGTGCTCTCTCCTTTAGGAATAGTGGCATGTCCATTGAGTACATGATCATGTACTGTTCACATATTAGCAGATCTGCCAGTCTCTTAAAACTATTTTCACACTTGGCAATGTCAGTCCACCTTGTGAAGTAAAGTCATGGATGTATCACAAATTGATATCCAGTTTCTCCAATGCCAGTTTTGACTTCTCTGCACTTCCAACGAAAACCTTCTTCGGTAAGTTCATAGTGTTTCAGCAAGGCCACTTTTAACTTGTTATAGTCCATGGCATATTTTAATGGGCTGAGATAGACTGCCCAGTCGCCTTTGTCCTAGTTCTGATTTTAGGCGAATCTTTCATACCTCTCCAGGAAAGCATCCATGTTGTCTTTCTGTTAATCAAATTTGGGAATCTTAGGCTAGCTGGCCCTGACCCCATTGTCATTTTTGGGTTCTTCATCTTTCTGTTTGGTGAGCTTGGCAATCTCAATTTGTGCTCTTATTCTCTCTATTTACAGTCTCTCTTCTGTCTTCTTTTCTTCGTTTTCAGTTTGTGCTCTTACTCTCTCTAACTCTATTTACAGTCTATCCTTTTCTTCTTTCTTTCTTTGCTCTTATACTTTCTATTTCCAGTCTCTCTTTCTCTCATGTTCTTCTTTCTCTATTTGTATTCTTATTCTCTCTTCCTCTCGTCTCTGTTGATGCTCTTCTCTCTCTAGATCATGTGATTGTTCTTTTTATTTAACAAACTCTGGTAGATTGCCATCTTTGAGCTGAAGTCACTCGCCTCTCTCTACCCTCTTATCAAATTCAGTCAACATGATTGTCTAGTGTGGTTTTAATCTCAACAATATTTTTGCCATCACTAATGCTGTGTGTATGTAGGCCTACTTTGCCTGCTGTTGTTTATGTGTAGTGCTGTTTACCACTTTAAAATCTTGAGTGACTCGCTTATGTCAGGTTTTTATGTGTGGATGGATGTATATGTATGGGCGGGATTCTTTACAGTAGGTGTCTGTAACTTGTTAGTGATAAATTTCAACAATTAACAAAGAGCACACACTCCACTTGTTTTAAAATAATATATTAAAATAAGTCAAACTTATATACGAATGTTCGTTACAATGTTGAATATCACAGTTGTATCCAGAAACAGTAACATGACACAATAATACAACAAGCACCACTTCATAACAATTGAACTACACAACATATGATTCGTACACAGTTACATAAACAAACCTGCAATAAACGAGTGCTTCTAAAAATAACTTTATTTAACATTCACACTATACTTAAACTATTTAAATCATAACACTCGCATTAACTCAGACAGTCGTATGTATCTAACAAGAGTGATCCACATTATGGCTGAAGAACAGAAAAACACAGTTGTACCTCGGATTTATAAAACATAATTTTCCCTGGTGTTTTTCATAAACAATAGTTCAGAATACATTTTACTGTATTGAGTTGGAATATTCATGAGTAGATGAAATTATCAGTAATATAATAAATTCAGAGACGGTGGCTTAGATTTCATATCAAAGATAAAATTGGTGTGCACAGTGTTTTATTTGGCTGTGGTAGTAAAATGGAATATTCTTAATAAGCAAACAATTTTACCGAAGATTTGATTAACGTTATTTCGTTATAAAATGTATTATTAATGCATGGAATTGCAGGCTATAAGTGTTGTTATGTATTGAGAATTTAAAATAGTCCGAAGCCAATATTTTAGTTAATTTACGCTATTTGCCAACACGATTGACACACACCATCTTCGTTTTTCACACAAATACGTTTTAATATATATACAACAGTACAATTTACAACAGTTATTACGAATAGTTACCACAAGCAAAGTTTTAAAAAACATACATTTCAGTCACTTACAAAGAACACAAAATCTTCTTTCAAATTCAGAGTCTCCTTGATATCCAGCGAGTTAACTTGAAGTCAATGTATGTGCAAATGTCGAAAAGCTAGCTAGCTTTGACAGACACTGAATTGTTGAACCATCGAAGTAAGATAATATTTTCATAAAACCACTAATGTCCGATGAGAATTCAGTAATATTTTTCGAAAGATACTAATGTCCGATGAGAATCCAGTTACTTTCGAAATTTATAACTGTTCCTGGTCAAATAACCCGGTTATAACAGGTTTCTAGCAGATTTATATGCTCTCTTTTTGGCGCGTCGCGTTAACTGTTTTTATAGGCGTGGGAAAATGTGTTCTCAAAACTTCTGACAACAATACCAAGCTATATTTAACCAGTTATGGAAGTGGATATATTGTTGATTCTTGTGTTCATGAATATTCTACAATCTTGGAGAATTTGCAGGAGTTTCACCATGCGTAACTAACACTGTAAGCGAGGCACGTTTTTAAATATAAACTCATTCCAAACAAACGTTGTCATTAAAATAAATATATAACAAATTCGTTATATGCAGTACATAGCTGACACTACAAGTTACGCATATTTTTAAATACAAATTTACTATAAACAACGGTCATATTAAACATAAATACATAACAATAAATTCGTTAAAGTGTACTGGGGGAGAGGCAGAAAGTAACACCCACAGAGTGAAACATAGTAATTCGTATCGAAAACTATTACACAACTTATAAATGAAAAGAAGACTCTAAGGAAGCATAATGCAAGCATTGGTGAAAGCTAATGGTCAAAGGTAATGGTTAGCATCACCTGATTTGAGTCAGCTTGGGTGTGTTGGAACCTTTTGCAGTTTCAATTTCTCTTCTTTCCTACTGTAACCAGGCGCTGTATACGTAACAGCCATATTATAACAAAAGAATGAGGCTGGGTCAGAGAATATGGTGTGTGTTCTAGTTGTCTGGCAGGAACAACAGTGGGCAGTATGGCCACAGGTTGTTGGTCAATCAGTTTGTTTTTGAATTTCGCGCAAAGCTGCACGAGGGCTATCTATGCTAGCCATCCCTAATTTTGCAGTGTAAGACTAGAGGGAAGGCAGCTATTAATCACCACCCACCGCCAACTCTTGGGCTACTCTTTTACCAACGAATAGTGGGATTGACAGTCACATTATAACGCCCCCACGGCTGAAAGGGCGAGCATGTTTGGTGTGACGGAGATTCGAACCCGCGACCAACAGATTGCGAGTCGAGTGCCTTAACCACCTGGCCATGCCGGGCCACTAGCCAAGAAATGTGTAAAGTTTTTGCAATAGCTTTAGTACAACAGAATAGCCTGTTTTAAGAGCATTTGGCAACAGGCTATCATTAAGCACTGTAGTGCTTAGTATAAATTTAAAAAATCATAATTCTAGTGAAAAACGATATTATCATTACCCTTTGAAGTTAGCTTTCTTACAAATATCTGTTTGTTTGTTTTAAGCCATAACGAATGAATTTCGAAGTTGTATTGAGGAAGAATAAAGTAGTTTTATTTAAGAAAGGACTTCTGTCGCTAAAGTTTCTTCGGAAAGAATTTTTACGGAAAATTAACTAACGACCAGAGGCGTAACAAATTGGTAGCAGAGAGTGGGACAAAAAAAATGGAAACGAGAAGCGGCAAATCAAACTACAGCTTAGCAGATTTGATGGCAGCAATACAAGAGCAGCAAAAAAACAAGAAGAACGAGAAAAGAAACAAGAAGAGAGACAACAGCAGTTGCAAGAAAACCTGCAACAGTGGCAGCTCGAACAGCAAAATAAACAAGAAGAGAGATTACAGCAGTTATTGGAGGAAAAAGCAAAGAAACAAGAAGCATATAGAGCACAATTTGAGCTGTTTGCAGAAATGAATGGATGGACAGAGTAGCAGAAAGCAGTGTACCTGTCAATGAGCCTGAAGGGACAACCACTGGAAATACTGTCAGCAGATGACAGGCACAACTATAGAGCACTGGTAGATGCTATAGAACTCAGGTATGGAACCCAAAATCAGTCTGAAGTCTACAGGGCTAGGTTTAGGACGACAGTCCGTGCTAAAGGGGAGAGCCTGCAAGAGCTGGCACAGGACTTGGAAAGTATGGCACACAAGGCCTACTCAAATGCACCACCCGATCTCCTCAAGTTGTTGCTGAGAGATCAGTTTGTAGATGCCTTGGACAATCCACAACTGAAGATACAAGTGAAGCAAGCACACCCCTCTACTACACAGGATGCAATGGCCAGAGCTCTTGAATTTGAATCCTACGTTAAGTCCAGCACAGAGGTACCAAGGTT
>NW_013668164.1:163071-163916 GCF_000517525.1 Limulus polyphemus
AGACACTGGGACAGGAATTGGCAAAGATTTGTAATAGCCGCCAAGATGACTGGGATGTCTTACTCCCTCCACTGTTGATGGCCTATAGGACAGCAGAGCATGAAGTCACTGGATACACTCCAGCAAAGTTTATGTTTGGTCGGGAACTTCGGTTGCCAGTGGATCTGAGAACAGGAAGCCCACCATACGAAGAGTTGCCTGAAAATGTGTCAGAGTTCGTGAAAGTGTTATCTGAAAGGCTGGATGATATTCACCATCAAGTGCATTCAAACTTGAAAACGTCTGCTGATTCGATGAAGGCCCATATGACATAGTGGATCGTCTCTCAGACGTAACTTTCTGAATAGAATGTGGTCGGCGAGGTAAGCCAAAGGTGGTGCATGCCTATTGGCTTTGGCGTTATCATGGTCCAGGACATTTCAGTTGGAACAAAGGGAACAATGGAACAAATGATGCCGCTGAAAAAGCCACCGTCGAAGAAGAAACTACCAGGTTTTGAGAAGGAAAACAATGAAGTCCTTAATGAAGTTACTACCACTGATGTGACTGTTACCGATAATAGGACATTTCCTGATAGAGCAGATGAACCCCACGTGAAGCAGAAGCCAACGGAGACCAGTACAGAAGAAGATGCCTCCCGTAAAATTAAGAGACTTTGTTGAATTTTAATTTTGTGTTTGTTAATTCTGTACATTTAATTAAGTTATAGTTAATTATATATTGGTTTAATTTAAGTGGCTGTGCTCGGGACGAACAATACTAAGGAAGGGGCAGTGTTACGACAGTGGAAGTCACGTGACGCTGGAAGCATGTGCGCTGGGGTTTCTAGAAGGATCATGACTGTT
>NW_013668164.1:164691-166517 GCF_000517525.1 Limulus polyphemus
CATTAAGTATATCAGAAGATTTACAATTGTTTGACGTCCACATACCCACATAAAATGCTAACCGTAACCAAATAATGTTTTGTTTCCGAATTTGAAAATAAAGCTGGTATTTTTAGGTTAGCAGGAAATCCACAGCTTCATCCTGACTGGGTACCTGAAAGAAATCAATTGCTAACTTCTGACAGTAATTCAAGGATGACATGTAGCGATTACTACAAAGGTGTGGCTCGTGCTGATTATTACAGGATTGGCTTGTGATAATTAATTCATATTTTATTTATATTCTTATTATTTTTTGCAGTAATTTACGAAAAATATATCGACCATACAACAGGAGGTTAGTATTTTGATATTTATTTATAGTGAAATTACATTTCTTATCGAATCTACCATTTACTCCTAACGTATGCTACACTAATTTTTAAAGTTAAACGCGTACGAAAAGTCTGTAAATAAATTAATACGTATAACTGGAACTTCAGCTTTCATGTAACGAAGCTAGATATACGTAAACCCAACCTAAATTATAAACTATGAATCTTTCAAAATGAGTTGATTAATTTTATGTAATGTAAGTATGACTTGACTGAGAATGAGATAGTATTCTATTAAATTTTTCATCAGTATCATTCTTATAGTAATTTGAATATCAGGTTTTTGAAAGACTTAGTTTTGATAAATTTAAAAACAAAAATATTATTCATCAGCTACCAAAATTCACCTATTCATTTATTGTTATATTGTTAAGCACATGATGAATAGAACTATTAAAATTAAAAGTGCTAATGCAGTAAAAAAATAAGAATGAAAACATTCTTCTGTTTATAAAAAAATTAAAATGTATTGTGAAGATCCGGCTTTAGATCACACAATAAACGGTCTTAAGTTTCATCAGGCAGTGACTCAATGGTATGCTAGTTTACGGCGTTATGGCGTTCCTGATCGGATTTGGTCGTGTTATTTCGCCACCTGGGAGGGTCAGGATCTTTCCAGACATCTTCCTCCCTCAACTGTTTTGATGTAAAAGCTGTCAAAATGTTATATTAAATGTCTATGAAATTGGCGTACATGAAATGTACACCAATTCTATCTTCCCTCTTTTCACGTCCAGTGATATCACACTATAGCATTTAGTGCTAATTGTCATTTTTCGTCATTTGGTCATTTCAAAACCTCGTAAATAGTTCCATGGACAAATTGTCACTCTTTCACTCGATTACTTTATCAATGCGTATTAGACATATAATAACCCTTTTCAAAACACTTATGACAATTTAATAAAGCGATGGTTTATTGTGTAGTGCAGGTGGAGTTTCTTATTACACATATTGAGTAGTTAGAGATGCTTAATACTATCATCATCATGTATGATATAATAATCTTTAGAATTGAATAAATCATTCTTATAAAGATTTTTATCGAAGTACGTCTAGGATCCTGTCGTGGATTGTTTGAAGATTTGAGTGAATTAGAATTGTTGGCCTGAGAACTTTATATACTTTAGTAATTATATAATTTTGTTTTCTTTGTAACTTTATTAGATTTGTTGGTGCTACATTTATCCAAGCTAGAATTGCATATTCTATAACTGGGTTAAAATAGTGTTAATCAATTTTGATTATATTTTCGGGTGATGTACCGTTATTTTTACACGGCAGCCTCCTAGCGTAGTTTGTTCGTTGCCATACTGTATTTGAAATTTGGTTTATATGGTTTTTTCCATATGAGTTTCGAATCATATGTTATACCAAGAAATTTTGCTGATGCGACAGTACTTACTGGAGTTCCATTTAGGTGTAAATCTGATTTTTTCTACATATTTTTTG
>NW_013668164.1:166994-176430 GCF_000517525.1 Limulus polyphemus
CTGAAAGGGCGAACATATTTGGTGTGACGGGGATTCGAACCCGCGACCCTCAGATTGCAAGTCGAGCGCGCTAGTCATGCCGGGCCCAGTATAAGGGATTAGAGTATACTAAACTTTACACATTATATAGGCTACACTAACGTGACGTTTAGGCGGTTCGTTTAACTGTTGTATGTGATGTACGTTATTTGGCGGGTGGTTAATGAAAGTGTTCCAAAACGCGACATTAATATCTTCACGACCTAATATTTGTTGTGATATAACTCGAAAGGAAAATGTATTTGAACAACTATTTGATTGTAATATTTTTCTTATATTCATTTTTAATAAAACTTCCACATAATCAAGTAACTTGCATATGTCAGTACTTTTCTGTTTGTTATAACAGCTTTGTTATTTTAACACTTGACTTGTATAATAACAGTGGTTTACAGATTTTGTTCTAGGGTGGACTGATATCAGTTCTAGAGTATTCGTATTTGTCAAAAATTGGAGCCTAAATAAAGCCAATTTAAATAGTTGAAAAAACTAGTTTATTTGGTGTCATAAATTAGAGTGAAATTGAAAGATACAAAATATTTATTTTAACATTTTTTTGTGTTTTTTAAACTGGTTTTATTCTTTTTTAATATTAGTTTTAAAATACCGCTATTGATAACCATAATCAGTCGTGTTACTGACCAAAATTTTAGTAACAGAACTATAGGTGACAATAAGTATTAACCCATACGTTTTTTATGCTCTTAACATGGTTTTGGTAATGTTCGGTAGATACATTAGTTGTGATGTGACTGAAGACGGGGATATAATAAACGTTTAACATTGGTATTAATGCACCTATACGTTATGCTAACTGTATAAATACTATAGGTATTCCACAATATATAATTACTGTGGTAGCATAACAATTTTCTATTGTTTTATAATTTTTACAAAATGTACGTTCATAAATAACAAATGTAAAAAAACAACGTCCTTATTGTATTATTTTGAATGTAAATTGTATTATGTACTGAAACAATAAACTTTTTATTCTGTTAATGGTTTTTCCGCTGAATATTAAGCTCCTATTTTTTGTGATTTAAATACGACCTAGTTATGCATTCACATACTGTACTAACATTTCTAATTTTGAAGTTTGTTGTAAATTAATTCTGAATTAAAACGAAGAAACGTATTATTATTAAATAAATATGTTGAATTTCTTTTATTTAATGAAATAATTAAAACGTTTTAAAAGGGAGAACAAAAAACGTATTATAACATTCAACCAGTAAATATCAAAAATATTCTTTACATATATATAACAATGAAAAGCAGGTTGTAACGAAAATCTTTAATCACACACTTAAATTAAAAACAAAATATATTTCAAACGTTAAATAAACCATATACGAGATATTACTATAACAATTGGCATAGAATCGGCTGGTTACGTAGTATTGTCCCGCTGTGCAATTTGGTGCCGAACCTATTCTGGTATCCGATGCTAGCCCGATATTTTTCCGTTGTTGGGCCAACATATGGCTGACATCAGTGTGCTATGCAAGGATTGATTTTAATGATTAGTAAAAGGGTGGTTTGTAACGATTATTACAAAATTGGCTTTCGATGACTTGCGTGGTTAGTACAAGGATGGCTCGTGGGTGGTAATACAGAGACGGGTTGCGATATTTCTAAACTATTTGAACCTAGCGTCAGATCATAATTGTTTAACCTCAAAAAACTGAGAGAAACAAACAAATTTAATTGGATATTTTTTAAAATTTAGCATATTCATCCATATATTTAATTAAGTTAATGGATTGGTTGTTTTTTATGCAATATTTGAGAATTATACAAATTTGATGAAATTAATATCAGCTCTTAATTTCTGAAAAATAAAATGCTTGATTGAGAATGCTAAAGTTATAGCTTCATCCAAACATTACACTCAGGTATACAATATTATAAGTTCGTCAATGTTATTTTGTTCTAATGATAAGCTGTATGGGGTAAATTCAACTTTTACCTCTGTGCAGCAAGACTATGTTCATATACAATGTAGAAGCTTTTATAGTTAGTACCATAACCTTTACATTTTTACACAAAAGTGTGGTTGTATTGTATGCTCCAAGAATTGAACGGTTGCAGTTTCTATACCACGAGAAATTACTTAAATCTAAAATGCTCTTCATCAGAACTACTTTCACATGCACCAAAGTAAGGATACTTAGAAATACCTAAGCCTAACCGATTGAATATTCAACTAAACTGTTTTACTATAAAAAAAGACCGACAAAATAGGCGTATAATCCATGAAATATTGGTTTGTTATAAACTTTTTTGCACACTGTGAGGGCAATGTTGGTACTTTACTATAAACTCGATATTCTACCGCCAATACTCATTATTCTTGTAACTGGCCCAGATGTTAGCGTGCCAGACTGTAGATCGATGGTGCAAAGCTCTAGCCGTTATGTCATTGAACACGCACCGTACTTTCAGCTGTGGGCGCGTTATAATACCACCAACCCTGTTGTTCCGTTTAAGTGCACCAGACTTCTTAGAAATATATCAGATGGAAATCTTGGCGAGAAAACTGAATATTTTATGTATGACTCAAATGATAATACTATTAACACTGATTTTTTGCTCACTTTTTTATATTCATTAGATTAACATTAAACACGTAAGTGGCAACTTGAACTTTATGTTGTCACTCTATTGTTTTCTTTGTCTTACAAATGCTATAAAAGAATAGTAATCTGCAAGGCAAAAAACAAAAAATAAATATTTTCTATTGTTGTTGTTATTTTGTTTTTATCGCAAAGCTACACAATGAGCTAACGGTCGGGGCTCTGTCCACTGCAGATAATCGAACCCTGATTTTAGCGTTATAAGTTCCTACACTTATCACTGACCCAACGAGAGACCTGAATCGTGGAAGTTGTTTTACATTTAATGCAACTTCAATAGGATAAATTTGTAAAAACAAACTTGTCTGTTCAAACATCTGTTGTTGTTGTTGTTTTTCACTTGACATGGCATTGTGGTTAGGGCGGTCTACTCTCAATTTGTGGATCGCGTATACGAATCCCATAACCAAACATGCTCCCCCCTTTCATCTGTGGGGGGTGTTATAACGCGACGTTTAATCCCATTTTTCGTTGTAAAAGAGTAGCCCAAGAGTTAGCAGTGGGTGATGTTGAGTAGTTCTTTGGAGTTTTATCTAAACTCCGTACTGAGATAGACAAAAACATCTATCTATAATTATGGGTTTGTAAAATACCTTTGCCTTACTCTGACCATTCTCGTTTAATGAGCAATATTGTTACCTTGTATCTTGGGTTTGAATACATCAACCGTCAAGAGCTGAAACCTGACTATACCAATCCTCTTGCATGAGATCTTTTGGCAGAAAGGGACATTGATGTAGCCATCCTAGATTTATAGAGCATATGAATGTGTGTATATATAAAGAAAAAGTGTTAAGATGAAGTTACAGTATGTACACTCTATAGCCACTTGTCAAAACAAGAATGGTAATATCTTCTGTTAGTGCATTCTACGGGCCTTGGCCCATATGTTCCTCAAGAGCAAAATAATAATACAGCAATGACACGTCACAAAATCGAAAATTATGTTGAAAAAGCTTGCACTAAAATATATCTACATGACTTGGCTGTTGTGAATATTTAGGGATGCACTAGACCTTCACGAATTAAATGGAAAAAATCAAGATGTCATTATGTTTGTGCAAAGTGGTTTAACCAGCATCCCACAAAGGAATCCTATCTTTTAAAAACTTCCTACAAACGTGTATTGAGTGGTATAAACAGATTCTGCTCACTGGTAAAACAACCCAATACACTTTGATACGTTTTAAAATCTAAAAACTTAAAGCAGTAGAAATCTATGTGGAAATAAATTGAAGCAGATGATATGGCATTCGAATTTCCTTGTATGAAGAATGTGATCGCTAACACTAGATCTTCCCTGGGGATGAACTATATGAGGTGTATGTTAGCAATAAAAGGAATGGGTGGCCATTGCTAATTAAAAAGGTTCAGCATTTCTGGTTTTAGTGTGGCGTAAGAGTTACTCACATATACCAGCACATGTCGAGCAAGTGCAACAGTAGTCGTGTGTTTTGGATACACAGTATCGGTAACAACATTTCTGACTCAAATGGCGCGAATAACACAGGTCCATGAGACCAGCTTTTAAAGACACGAAACTGTTTTCAGAATGCCGTAATATTCATCAATGACGCTTTCAATGAATTCGACAGTGACTGAAGATGAAATGTGACGTTTTTATAGACGAATTATGTGGTTTTTCAGACTTCTGGGGATAAAAAGAACACAACACATGCGAATAAAGAAATTCCTTTCCTGCATTTGTTGGTCATTTTTACAGAAGTGGTTTCATTCACTGATGAATTTATTAAAGCAGTCGAAGACTTTAATATTTATATTTTTTCAAAAATAAAAATTACAAACAAATAAAGGACAATGGATATTAAGTTTACTGTATCAGTTAGTAAACCTCAATCCAAACATCCTGAACAATATAACGCGTATTTAGTTTTACAGATGATCATATGGGAAAGCTTTTAAAACTTTAATAAGCTATGAAAAATGAAATTTGAACCATGGAAGTACGGATGACGTCACCAAATGCGTACGGAGGGTTGGGTGTAAATAGTACTATGCATTGAAAAGATAAATGTATTTGTGGAATGGATCTGTCATCTCTAAAAGCCCCATCCCAAAAAGCAGTGCTTATGTGTTAATATTTTGCATGCTAATTTCTTCATTTATTTATAGACACTTACAGTACTTGTACAGTCACCCTGTTGAGTAGGGACCTGGGAGCAGCATCAGTGAGTTTTAATATTTGCCCCTGATACTTGGATCTTGATAACATTGCTAGATCTGGTGGGTGGGTGGGTATCACATGTTGTGGACTAGGTTTAACCTCGCAGTCATTAAGACGCCTCTCATGGCCATCAGATTCACTCAGAATTCTACATACCTGGTCTCATACATGAGTAGTCTAAGCAGGTCACTTAACTGATTTAATTATTTCAAATACAGCACTGTTTTTACGTTTTCTGAACTTTGTGTATTTGAATACAAAATACTACAACAACAAAAAAATATTCGTACGCGAAACACGAGTTTTTCCCATAGTTTAATATTAAAATCTACTATCATCTCCTATTTGATATAATTATTTCAAAGTGCACTGTTATCAGCAGTTATTCAGTGTGGAACTTATCATATTTTGTTGATGCTGAAGTAGTTATACATCCTTATCAACATGCAAATAACTAGAATACATTTCCGAATATACACATTCAAAATGACTTATTCAAATCATCAACTACAGCTTTTAAAAACTCTAGAATGAATTTCAAAGAAGAATTTTGACCAATTATTCTATTGTTAAGTAATGAAATTGTAGAAGTAATATCTACAAAAATCTACTGAACAACTTGAGCTGCTGTAAATAAAAAATATCTAAAATCAGCACATAAAGTAACAGTTAAGATGGATGTTTTAGAATTATCAAATATAAGTGAAATTAATCATTTAAGTTCTTTTTTTTACTTAGTATAACTGAATGCTTTACTATATTCGACAAATACAACAACAGCTCTTTGTCTTTGTTATGTATATATATATATATATATTAAGGCAGAGAATGAATGGTAGCTTTAGCTGCTGAAGTTTTATAGACTTGAATTTCCATATTTATTTTAATTTCAAAACAAGATCCTATTTTCATGTGACTTGATATATTTCAGGCTTGCAAGTCTAAGAAGTGGTATATACGTAACGTTGTGTGAGCTATAGTTCTGTTGTTATATCTGCCTTCCTATTCTACAATTTATTGTTCCAGTTCTGTAATTTGCACTTTATCACTGCACAGCGTGATTTTAATTACATTATATCATATTTTTCACGCCTTTATTTAAGATATAAAACCCATTATAGCTAGAAATTAGAAATTTTGGCTCTCAAGATTTGCGTTCTGAAAAAAGTTAATTTCGTATTTCCAACTAACTCATCTGGCTTTTTAAACAACAAAACATTCACTGGAAAACGTCTAAACCGGATGATTTTTCTGGTAAACTGTAAATCGATATATTCCTTCAGAGTAAGGCTGAAACAAACTTATATTGATCATTTTCTCTTCGTTTGAAATTCTTTATTTGCCAAATAGGTTCTTCAAAACATTTGTAAAGATAATGTGTTTATACTTTTTAACTCCCATTAATTATTCTCCTTAAAGATAATCACAGGCTTACACAAAAGTATACACTAAGAATTCTGAGTCTTATCTTTCCTTTCAGTCTTTCTTAAATGAGTTCGTTAATTATTCTAATATTACTTGTACTGGTATGAAACCAATTGTCCTGAAAACCTTATATCGGCCGAAAATCATGTGTATTAAAGTAACATTAATATAATAAGTTAATTATCTTATTACTAGTTTAGTAGATTACACATTTACGGTTAGAGATTGAAAGATTTGGTAAAAATCCCCTGAAATTAAATACGTAAACAACTTTTGACGAAAGACACTCTTTTTGATAATGTCAAAGAGTATTGTGGTTAAAACTTCTTGTTGTGTATATAAAGATACTTTATTAAAGTTAAAATTAATAAGCAAAAGCCTCCTAGTGGCACAGCTATTTATCTGCGGACATATACTGCTAGAAACCGGGTTTCAATACCCGTGGTGGGCAGAGCACAGATAGCCCTTTGCGTAGCTTTGTGCTTAATAACAACAACAATAAGCAAAATATGTGATAACCACAGATATAGCATTGTTTACATACTTGGTGACGAAAGAGAGAGAGAGAGAGAAATGAATTTACTTTAGGAAATTGGTCATGGCCTGAAGGTTACATATAAGTTTTATTTCGTGCAATATTGAAGGATTTTATAGACTTTGGAATTGCTAGTTATTAAATTTTATTCAATAATATTATATAATTGCATTGTATGAAACATGGGATGTGAAAAAAGATAGTAAATACTCTATAGAGGGATATATATGTACAGGCTATTAAGTTCAGTAAATTTGGTAGAGCTTCAGGAGATTTCCTCAAGCATGTTAAGATGTGAGTAACATGTAAACGTAAAATAAGGCAGTGTTTTAACACATATGAATTTTATCGTGTATGGGAAGCACAGCAAATTTGAAATAAAGGATTTTTTGTAATAGAATTCAAGCAAAGACTTGAAGATATTTGTATCTAAAACTGGTATTCAGATTATTGTGATGATAACAAATTGGATAAATGTGTTACTCTTAAATCAATTTTAGAACCAGAAAGTTTAAAAGGTCAGATTTAACAAAATTACGTATTTCAGATCATAATTTTGAATCAGAAACAGATTCATTAGAAAGATGATGTAATTATTGCCTGAAAAACGAAGTAAAAGTTATAGTAGATGATTATGATGTTATCTCTTGTATCAACAATTTCACAAATTAAGGAATATATATAGTATATTAAACCTAACCGTTATATTCATAGTTGTATATATTATTACAATAAACTTAGTAATTATTAGGTTTTCAAGAAATCAATGTCTCGTTTTGGAACACTTTCATTAACTACCCCCCCTCAAAAAAAAAAACGTACATCACGTATAATAGTTAAACGTTATAATAAATAATTGTGTTACTAAGGTTAGTGCTGCTAAGATGAATGGTGTTTCTATAGGTGTTTCTCAATATATGATTTCGTCATCAACATGTAGTTTTAATTGTATATCCTAAAAAGTTACAAGTAATAACATTATTTTAACAAAACACTTATTGTTAGTTCATCTGTACAATTAATACATTGTATAATATCTATTCACCCTGAAAAGGATGCTTATTTAAATCTCATGTTTATCTTTATGAAATGGTTTACTCATCTAAAGTTTAAAGGATCTACGTAAATAGTGATGTTTAACCATTATTATTCTTATGTTTCTGTAGATATTTTCACAAATCTTTCTGTACAGCTTGATTCTTGCTGATTTGAAACCTTATGCATATACGATCGATAAGTAATCTTCTTACCATTTCGAAAAACAAACATTTAATATAGATAGGTCAATCCTATTACTGACATCTTTGTCTAATACCAAAATCCCAATCAGTGTTTCAAAGTTTTGAACTTCAAGATTGTAGACATTCTCAATAAACTTTGACTGTTAGGAAATACAAAGGACAGGAAAGGTCTTCACATAGCCAATAACCATTCCTCTCATAAAAGTGGCAGAATACAATGTCAATATCATTGAAATTCTAAACTTTTGTAACGCACAGAGATATATGCTTTTTTGGGGTAAAATATACTATTTCTAGTTTGTAATGATATGTACAAGACTAATGTTATGTCACTTTATAATGATTCAAATGTATATATATAAAATATTTGTTGATAAATCAGAAATTCTAGTACACTATAACATTTAATCTTATTAGTTTACCAAAGTATCAAATACATTTTTTACAAATGAACATAGTTTATAACCACAAATACTTGACAATCATATTTTTAAAAGGACCTTTGTTTATAAATCAAGTGATTATTCTTTCACATTTTATAAATTCACTATACTTACTGTTTATCATTACAACAACAATGTAAAATCACAGACTTGAAACACTTACTAACAAAACTTCAAGCTACACTAACATACTATAAAGATATTAAATTATAAAATACTGAAATTTTGTATATTATGTTCAATTGATATTTCAGTTACAGACTATATTTTTATTTGTCTAACATTGTTAACATTATGTGAATAGAAACAATGAATTTATCACGAGACATCGTATTAAAGACATGTCACTATATAAGTAAATGAATAAATTATTCAAACATGTGCATTGTAGTCAAACATGATTATTTTGTGACATTAGTAGTATTTCTGCACACGTTCAATGCATGAGATATTTTAATTTGTAGCTCAAAGAAAACTAGTTTATCGTCAATTTAACATTAGATATTTTCGTCACATAGATTTTTAAACAATTTTTTGGTAACATGAATTATCTTTTCACTTAAAAATTATACAAACTGTCTATTACAAATCAGTGTTCAAACTAATGATCACATTTCAGATAATTACATGTCTGGCTTAGTGTTTTATGATAAATAGCACCCCATATCAGTTTCTAATAAGTATGGTTGGATAAATATTTCTTATTTAAAACTCGTGTTTCATCATAATCCAATATGCTATCATTAACATATGTAAGTAAAATCGCAGACTTAAGTACCATATATATTGAAACATTTGTTAAAAATATTCAAGATACACTTGTTTGTTTTTGAATTTCGCGCAAAGCTACACGAGAGCTATCTGCGCTAGCCGTCCCTAATTTAGCAGTGTAAGACTAGATGGAAGGCAGCTAGTCATCACCACCCACT
>NW_013668164.1:176440-179614 GCF_000517525.1 Limulus polyphemus
CTCCAGCTCTCGTTACCATACGAAAGAAGGCCAGACAAAGAACAGAATATTAAAAGTTTGGAGGCTTCTCATAAGTGTTGTATCGGGTTGAAATGTAGTAAAACTTCACTTTATTGTGTCATAAATATAGAATCAGAAATATTATTGAAGGAAGCGGATCTTGCTCTAACACAATTTTTTTCTTTGAAAATCCAAAGAAACAACTCAAAAATAATAAAAATAAAAAGTACTGATATTTATATACTGTATACTATGTGGCTTCACGTGTCTGGTAAGTTATTAAAGGTCGTTGTGAAGCGGCACAAGTTGAACAATTTTCAAACTGAGCTACCAGTATGATGTTCATACAAGGAATAAAGAACACACAAAATAAATATCAGATTCTTTTTTGTCACGTCTATCGACAGCTTTGTTACGTCTTAAACACTAAAAATGTATATTTGTACATGCGTTTTCGGGGAACGTGTAAAGATGGATAGGGAATGTTTGTTGAAAATCTATAGACATCGATCGGACTGCCTATAACGTCTAACCAATGAACCACGAACATGGTTTAACAAGAGGATGAAACGGCTCATTGCATTCTCCACTGTGTACGAAGGTTGTGGTTCTAAAAAGATAAGCCTAGCAGAAAATATCTAGGAAAACAGTGTTTTGGTTTAAAATAGATGGAACAAGGGTTCACACTTTTTTATTTATAATTTTTGTCAGCTTAAAATACAAAAACAAATTTAAATATGGTTTGTTTCGAATTAAGCACAAAACTATCTGTGCTGTGCCGCTAGGGGGCTCTAAATATGGAACAGGTCAGTTATACCAATTTTTGTACCAGCGAAATGGAAACAAATTTATTTGAATTGCAGTTGTTTTTAGTCCTTAAAATCTCAAATAAATATCTTAGAAATTCTCGTTGTTTAAAAATTATACATTTTATCTTCTTTATTTCTCTCTCTCTCTCTTTGATTTAAGAAACCATTACTTAACAAAACAAAAAAAGAAACAACAGTAGTAAGAGCAAACCAATTTAACTCACCATGTTTGATAAAATAATAAAATGAGATTGAGAAGAGTGGATATAAATTATTTTCTAAGTATGAGGAAGATAGAAGCTTCAAAAATTCTCCACTAGGCGATTTTTATTTCCTGTTCAACAAAAATCAGTTTTCACAGTTTGATGTTTCATATAAAAAAAAAGTAAATGTTTAATCGTCTTTGTATGTGAAATTGATTTCTAAGGTGTATCGGCACCTGAAATTTTTTATTAATGCACAAACAATAAATTTCTGTGTATACCTATACAAACATAGAAACAATCATACACACACGCATTTTAGACAAGACTAAACACAATAATGCGTCGCATTTAAATGACAGTTTGTTTGTTTTTTGAATTTCGCGCAAAGCTACACGAGGGCTATCTGCGCTAGCCGTCCCTAATTTAGCAGTGTAAGACTAGATGGAAGGCAGCTAGTCATCACCACCCACTGCCAACTCTTGGGCTACTCTTTTACCAACGAATAGTGGGATTGACCGTCACATTATAACGCCCCCACGGCTGAAATGGCGAGCATGTTTGGTGGGATGGGGATTCGAACTCGCAACCCTCAGATTGCGAGTCGAGCACCTTATCCACCTGGCCGTGCTGGGGCCAAGACTATATATAAAAAACACTGACCTATACATATCTAACTCAGTTTTAATAATAAATTATACCCATAAATTTCAGATTCTAACAAGTATGTTGAACAACTAATACAAGTTTCCATTTATATTACTTATATATTACTCATTTTTCATCATAGCCCAATATGCTATCATAAATATTCGTAAGTAAAATCACAAACTTAACAATTATCACATATATTGAAACATTTATTAACACAACTTCAAAATATATTATTTGTGAAAATATATTAGTTTACAAAATATTGACATACATCCCACAGTAATAATACCTGAGGTATATACATTTGTTCTAGCATGTTATTAGTCATATAGAATAAATCACCGTAAATGAAAGATAGGAGACATTCCCCAAAGTGTTTCGAGCTAATATAATCATTCTTCATTTAGAAATTCTTTACCCATCATGCTGAATATTAGACCTTTCAACCCTCACACTACCCCTCCCTAATTGCTTATAATTGACTTTTTTCAACATAGCTTAATATGATATCACCGACGTATGTAAGTAAAGTGAGAGACTTGTCAAGTACCACATATATTAAAACATATATTAACAAATCTTCAAGTGAGAAAAAAGACGACTTTATCCTAGATTTATCACAAATGGTTTGTTTGTTTGTAATTAAGCACAAAGCTACATGATGGACTATCTGTGCTCTATTGTAGTTACTCCACATGCTAATTTAAATTCTTCCTGAGGAGTATTCATTGAGAGGGATTTATGGAACATCCCCCAGTCAGAGATCCTCCCTGGTTTCTCCAGGCAAGAAGTTTCTCTGGTGAGATGTATTATGTTGCCTTCAAATGTTCTAATTTTTATATTTACATTACCACGTCCACCTGCCTCTGTCAAGGCAAGTTATCTTAACTGTAAGGTATCGCCATATATTCCTAACCCTCTCAGATGTTTCCAGTGTCAGCAGTTTGGTCATTCAAAGGCATCTTGTCGTGGGTCTTTGGCATTTGCTCGTTGTGGTGGCAAGGACCATGATATCTATGAGTATCAACTAGATTCCCACTGCATCAGTTGTGATGGTTTCCATCCCTCATATTTTCGTTCTTGTCTTAAGTGGGTGGAGGAAAAAGAAGTACAATGCTTAAAAACTGTCAATAACATTTCTTATCCAGAGTACTGGAAGTTGTTGTCCCCTGCTCCATCTTGGACATATGTGGCTGCACTACGTTCCACTGCTACAGTTGGAGTGCAGATAGATCTTTTTTGTGCCTCCATCAGAGTCTTTCTCACACCATGCCAAGAGTCTCTTGCCCTCTTTGGATACTGGAGTTGACAAGTCAACTTCTACTCCTGTCTCTGTCCCAACTGTTGCATCCAGTGACTGCTCAGGTCCATCTCCTTCAATCCCGAGATGCAGGACCATTAACTCTTTCACTACGAGCTCAGTCCCTAGGACTAACTTAATAACCATTTTGTGCTTGTTATAGTTTTCATGCTATAACTTTTGAATTAGTAAGCATATGTTAACGAAA
>NW_013668165.1:0-2039 GCF_000517525.1 Limulus polyphemus
TTTTACATTTTACTTTAATCTACTTTCATTGCTTTTACCGGTTGTTTGGCGCAGATAGCCTAGCAGCTTTGCGCCATAAAACACCAACCAACCAACCAGAACTAAAACCCTTACCTTAATAGTTCCTAAACTCTCATCCTCCTGTCTTTCTCTTAAAATTTTGTTCAAGTATAAACCGGGTTAGCTGAGACAAGCCTAGCTACCTGAAGTTGGTCTTTCCGTCCGGTATACTGAACAAAATAACTATTTTAAAGTTAGTTACTTATAAGCTAAGGATGACCTTGAGTAACTAAATATCTCTATGCTCTCGACAAGGTAGTTTCCATAATTTAGAATATATTTTTTAACATAATTTTGCATATATTACAAAAGACTGACTATGTAAATATTATTTATTTGCAGGTCTATATAAACATTATTTTTCAATTTATTTATGAATAATTGAATATAGTTTTATGGAGTTTTACATTGTAAAAATTTAGGTTGTATATAAATATTAAGGGTAACTGCCTTCCCACTGCAAAAAACAGTACGAGTTGAGATGTAGTGATTTCAAACAATCGGCTTATAACCTTTAATTGATTCTTCATAGTTCATGGCTAGTTTGATATCTGCCTTTGGATCTTGTCTGATAGAGGGAATATCCCCAACGCGTTTGGGAACTATGGCCACAGACATTTTCCGTTATGAGTTAATGATGACAACTGGGACTGCTAATGGAAAAATAACTTTTAATTTTAGTGTAGTCTCATTTTGAACGTTTTAGATTTGTGCGCATATATATTACGTTAACTTTTTGAAATACAAATAATTATACAAAATATTTTATATAAACTGTCATTTCGAGGATGTATCAAAAGTATGTTTTATTATTGTTGTTGTTCATACTGCTTACACGTATGTTCTTTAAAAAAGGACATTCACAAGTAATGTCACTTTTCAAGTAGGTAAAAGTTAACTTATTGTAAGAAGTTCATCAGGTCGGCTGAAAATACAACAGTCGAAACACTATTTAGAACCGGCCCGGCATGGTCAGGTGGTTAGGGCGCTCGACTTGCAATCTGAGGGTGGCGGGTTCGAATCCCCGTCACACCAAACATGCTCGCCCTTTCACCCGTGGGGGCGTTATAATGTGACGGTCAATCCCACTATTCGATGGTGAAAGAGTAGCCCAAAAGTTTGCGGTTGGTGGTGATGCATTCCCTCTAGTCTTACACTCTAAATTATGGACGGCTAGCGCAGATAGCCCTCGTGTAGCTTTGCACGAAAGTCAAAACAAACAAACTATTTAGAACCACAGTAATTGATAACACGAATGGTATACACAGCGTGGTCACAAGTAAATAGACGCCACCTTTTCAGAAAAAAATGAAATTTTTCAGTCATATTCACATGAATTCATATATTTGTAATTTAATTAATATCTAGTAGATCTTCCTTTCGCTTTGTGGAGTTCGTTGATCCTTTGGGTTATTGGTGAGAATCATCTCGTCAATTTTAGATTGTGGGATTTTCGCCCACTCTTGCTTCAAAACTTGGAGTAGATCGCTCTTCGAAGTTGGTTTTTTGGTTGTTTCTTGCCTTGCCGGTCAAGTATGGTCCAGAGGTTTTCTATGGGGTTCATGTCAGGAGATTGGCTCGGCCAGGGTAACTTCTGGATACCAATTTCTTCCTGCCACTTTTGGGTGTTTCTAGCAGTGTGACACGGTGCTCCATCTTCCTGGAACAACGTTGTGTTCTTGTTCACAAAACCCGAGGAATAAAGTGACTAGAGTCCTTCCTCCAATATTTCGACGTATTTCGCAAAATTTATGTTGCCAACGCACTCCACTAAACTCGATCTCCCACCAAACCAAACCATCACGCTGAAACCACCATGCTTCACAGTTGGCTGCAATATATTGAGCCAAAACACTTGGTGAGGCATTCTCCAGATCCATATCCTTCCACTGTCCGAAAAATGAGCGAATCGTTATTCGTCTGAGAACAATACGGTCTTCCAAAAATCCAGAGGCTTGGTCATCATATCACTTGCCCAC
>NW_013668165.1:2730-31535 GCF_000517525.1 Limulus polyphemus
ACCACTCAGTGTACATAGCATTACAAAAACCATCGGTTTGCTATTAGATGAGAAGAATGTACTATCTGTTTATTATATTATTGTAGACAGGAAAAGACCTTGTTACCTACTGATGGGATTATTGTAAGCAGTGGAAGAGCTAGTTTTTTTATTGATGTAAATATCTTAAGTAGGTGAAGGCCTGGTTGGATTATTCTAAGAAAGAGAATACTAAGGAGGTACTTAGTTATCAATAGCTGAGATATTATAAGTAAGAGAAAGTCTGTTTATGTATTGATGAAAATATTTTAAACGCTCATAAACGATGACATCAGCGTAACCAGGAGAAGACCTCGTTTCTTACAGTTGATATTGTAAGCAGGAGAAGACCTGGTTTCTTACTGATGAGACTATTATAATTGAGAAAAATTCTAGTTATCTAGTTACGAGATTGTTTAAACAGGGGTTTATTTTGTTTCGGATATCTCAAAAACTACACAGTAAACTTATGTGTTAGTCGCTATGCATTTTGAATTGATAAACTATAGGGAAGACAACTGGTCAACAGTACAAACCGCCAACTCTTGGGCTACTCTAGTCGAATAATGAGATTTGAAGTCACTCTTAAAATGCACCCAAGGCCTCAAAGTACGGAGCGAATGTTTTTGTTCATAGTAACGTAACGCGAACCATGAACCCTCAAATCCATATTACAGCACCCTAACCATCAGGTCATATCATATCCATAAACAGAAGAAACGTATCATTATTTCACGGGAGGTTTAATCTATTGATAGAAATATCTGAGCTTCATCTAAGGAGCTGTATGTAACGTTGTCCCTAACTGACTAGCTTTTTTGTGTTGCTTAACTGCGCTTTTGAATAAATAGGAGAAACGTCTCATTATTTCATGGGAGATTCAATATAATCGTTAGACCGACATATGTTTAAATTAAACTATTGATAGAAATATCTGAGCTTCACCTAAGGAGCTGTAAGTAAAGTTCTCCCTAACTGACTAGCTTTTTTGTGATGCTTAACTGTGATTTTGAATACTTTGGGTCAGATATCGTGTATCATTTAAGCATGGAAGGTGTCTAGTATAAAACAAACTATTCATACCTGTTTACAAGATACTTCCATTCTTCTCTATAAAACTTCCATACCATAGGTCGACCAAGAGGGTTTTGAACGATGAAATTTAAGAACATAAAAAAGTCTTGACTACGAACTTTATTTTCATCTTTACCATACTCCATTAACCTGTAAAATATATATAAAAAACATTATACATAATGCATTATGAAACCCACATTTCTCTTATATCTTCATATTACAAGTCATTTTTCGCGAGCGCTTTTCTTCAGGTTTATTTAATGAACAATTTTAATCCGTTCGAACAATTTAGGATTTTCATTTAAACAACAGGGCGTTCGCTTGCAAAGTTGTATACAATAACTATTATATACGATAATTTATAAACTTTTCAGCGTATTTTTCACTGCACAGTCTGTCTTAAGATTTATTTTTCTTATGCCCAGACTGAACGTAAAACCAACACTTTATTAAAGTTTGTGTTAGCAAGGAAACGTTAATACAATACTAACATCTATTTGCTTTATCTATTATAATAATACTCAGTTTTTATCTGTCCTAAAAAGACGCGCACTTCGTTAGGACGGATGTAAATATACTTTAGTAGACATTTTGTACAGCAACACATTAAAAGTTATGAAAATAAAAACAAGAGCAGGATGATGGTAGCGTAAAGCTACCGAAACATGTAGTCTTTTTAATTATGGCCGTCAGCCAAATAAAATTTTATTGTGCATTATAAACGTTAATCTTCCTTTTATTTTTAAATTTATTGCAGAAGTTGCCGTAATAAAATCCCCAACACATTAAAAGCTTATCAAAGTTTTTAAAAAGGTCTAACGTTAAGTCGTAGAATAACATAAGTATATATTTTTTGATAGTATTAAGTACGGTGAAGTTTAGTCCTAACTACGCTGATGCAAAAAACGTACACAAGTTACAGTTTATCTCTTTATCGAATACAGGCTGTACTTAATAAAGGTTTAACTAATGTTAAGCTTGAGACAAGTGGACTTATAGATTTCGGTATCTGCGTTTAGAATTTCTTCTCACTATTCTAGAAATCCTGTATAAAAAGATATACTGTTGCAGTAAAGACACTAATTTGACCGCCTATGTTTTGTGGGTCTCTGCTAGTTCAGAATATTTAATTTACCTCGCCTAGCGGACTGCTTTATGTTAATAAGATAGCCATGTTGCTTTGCACCAATAAAACCATCAACCCAATACAACCCATGTTTTGATCTGAATTTTGGACATTGTTTAGTTTTAACTCTATATATTTTAGCATTTTATAAACATTTTACCCCTACGATTTTTACCAGTTGTTTGGCGTAGATAGCCTAGCTGCTTTGCGCAAATAGACGCCAAACAACCAACCCATGCTAAATAATAAACCATGTTTTACACTAAGTATGAAAGTTAATCCTTCAAAGTAAACAATGTTAACTTTCTGTGAACGTCGCGTATCAAAACAGGATCAAATTCCTTTTCAGATTTTGGTCCCAAATCAAACTATGTGCTATGTACACTAAAATGCTTAATATTTAGAAACTAAAGTTAAAAACGAAAACATTCTTGTGTAACGATTACCCACCTCTTAAGAAGTTTATGATTTGTTGTGCAGCTGAGACCGTAAAGTAACTTTCTCTGCTCTTGTGAAGACGTTTCCAGAGTGTACTGTTTCCACATGAAGTTCCACGTTTCTTCAGTTCCTCCATATTTCATTCCAAAGCGATAGACTAGAGATCTCAAGTTTGAAGGGATCTTGTGGGTTCTAAAATCGGAAGGAAAATGTGGGTAGAGTCAGGAAATTTGTGATTAATGAAAAATGTACAAACGTCTCAGTGTTGCTCTCATGTATAAATTAGGTAGATGTACTCGTTCAACGAGCGACACGAGCCCCGGGGGTGTAACATAGGTAATCCAGGTTCGAGCGCCGACCCCCCACCCCCATATCACTCCACGGGATTTTAAGAGGTGCATGCCAGGTTTGGTGACAATCGATCTAGTAATACGTCAGTTATAAGCGGAACACACATATAAACTTTTCTCAAATAAAGGTTTAGATTACCAGATTAACTTATGTAATTAAAATAATAAAAAAATGAACAAAAGAATAACAATAAAATCTAGGAAACACTAACTTCAACTTAAGTAACTAAATAAAAGCCAGTTAACAAAAGCGCATTTCAAATAAAAATAAAGGTATTTTGAGTGATAAAATTAGCTATGATTAGTTTGATTAGAAATTTATCAATGCAAATTGCAATAAAATAAATTAAACAAGAAAAATAACTCTTCTACTTAGTTTTGAATAAAATAGTTCGGTTTTTATCAATAAGAAACAAACAAGACTAACAATATTATTGTTGAGCAAGAAATACCGCGAGATCCTGCAAGAACAAAACAAGCTCAAAAGGCTAACTATAAAGGTCTTTACCTCTCTTTGCACGAAGAATTAATAACAATGTAAATCACAATGATTGTGAATCTTTCAAGTAAATCAATTATGATATCCAGTTGCAGCTTGGTATTACTGAATCAATCAGTTTCAACCAGCTTGCAGTAAGTAACATTTATACTTTGACATAATTAGTACAGTAATCAGTCTCCATAGAAACTAGCTTAGACTTAAAATGTAGTAATCAATCTTCACAGTAATGAAAATGTGGAACTGTAGCACGTTTAGTTAGCAGATTTAAAACATGAGAGCCAGTGTTTGTGGGTAAAATGTGAGAGCTTTATTTTTGTAACATATAGTAAAGTACCCTGTAAAAAGTATTTTGCGAACATTTTGGTTTTAAGGTTATATTTAACTAATGGGTATATGTTAATAACAGTCGATATGGCATTGAGTTTACAGAATTATGTTACTGATGTCCACACGAATCACAAAAAAAATGTATTCAGCTCTGTCTACAAAAATAAAAGAAGGTTTAGTAATACATTTCGGCTACCTTTACTTATGACTGTTTTTATTAACTAGACTTGTCGAATTGGTTAATCCTTTATTTTGTATATAGCATATCATATATTATAAGTAGATGAAACATCTATATCGTTTTTGTTGTGATTTTGTTTCCGCAAAATAAAACCAGACACGTTTGCACATTGCGCTTTCAACATGGCCTACCAGAAGCTGACGCTGTAAGTTTATAGGTTGAGAAGAATCAAAATATTTTTTTCTACAAGAAATCTAAATATATTATAGAAAATGTTAAAGTTTTTTCTATCACATCTAATGTTATTCCCTAAGCTTAATTAGAAGGTGGATCAGTAATCAAAACGTGAATGCAGCTAAAATTAAAAGTGAACTTTTAAAACTAATAAAATGATAACAAAAGCAACTGGCTTACAAAGGGTCCTTTCTCCATTGTTCCAGACGTTCTACAGCTTGCCTTAAACACAACTCGTTTCCACTTGAGCAAGCAAGACTGATCACAGAGATCCTTGTTCGTCTAAAGATCAAGATAAGTGCATTATTTAAAAAAAAGAAAAAACTCGACAAAAAATGGATACCAAATACTGTTTTCGATCTTTGATAAATAATTTATAACTAAAATTCACAGTTCCCATATAGGTTATAAAAGTTCAGTATGATTATTGTATCTAATACTCCTACCATACATATAGCTCTACAGATCATTAATATAGTAGATGAATAGAAAGAGTCACATAAAATGTACTGCAAAAAGTAACAAAATAGCCGCTGCTATAATTAGTTCTCAAATCGGTCAATGGATGGAGATATAAGATAAAAGTTTGTACTTGGGAAAAAAAAAAAACTCAGAGCCATTCTATGAGCTTCTATGCCGCAGCTAAAAAGAGAAATAACTACAGCGAGCGAGCTTCCTATAAATTTAAAAATAGATATGTGAATGTAATAAAATTAGTTTAACTTTTACCATTTTACCAACAGTAAATTTTACGTCCCAATCGTAGGAAGATTTTACCTACGAAGGGAAGGTCGAACTACTTCTTTTATTTAAGCATTTTGAAATTGGTTTAGCCAGTCAAGTAACTTACATAAGTAATTTGCACCTATTTAAAGAAACCCTTTAACTGCAACCAAGAATTCCACCATTCTTAACTTTGAAAAATATTCATTCGATTTTATTCTGTGTAGTCAAATAAACGTTGAAAAATATTTAATCGATTTTATTCTGTGTAGTCAAATAAACGTTGAAAAATATTCAGTCATTTTATTCTGTGTAGTCAAATAAAGTTTGAAAAATATTCAATCGATTTTATTCTGTGCAGTCAAATGAAAATAGAGAAATATTCAGTCGATTTTATTCTATGTAGTCAAATAAATGTTGAAAAACGTTCAGTCAATTTTGTTCTGTGTAGTCAAATAAACGTTGAAAAATATTCAATCGATTTTATGCTGTGTAGTCAAATAAATGTTGAAAAATTTCCATTCAATTTTATTCTGTGTAATCAATAAAACATTGAAAAATTTTCAGTCGATTTTATTCTGTGTAGTCAAATAAACGTTGAAAAAGTTTCAGTATATTTTATTCTATGTAGTCAAACAAACGTTGAAAAATATTCAGTCAATTTTATTCTGTGTAGTCAAATACTTTGAAATATATTCCATCGATTTTATCCTGTGTAGTCAAATAAAAGTTGAAAAATATTCATTCGATTTTATTCTGTGTAGTCAAATAAACGTTGAAAAATATTCAGTCGATTTTATTCTGTGTAGTCAAATAAAGTTAGAAAAATATTTAATCGATTTTATTCTGTGTAGTCAAATAAAAGTGGAAAAATATTCAATCGATTTTATTCTGTGCAGTCAAATGAAAATAGAGAAATATTCAGTCGATTTTATTCTATGTAGTCAAATAAACGTTGAAAAATTTTCAGTAAATTTTATTCTATGTAGTCAAATAAACGTTGAAAAATATTCAGTCAATTTTATTCTGTGTAGTCAAATACTTTGAAATATATTCAATCGATTTTATCCTGTGTAGTCAAATAAATGTTGAAAAATATTCAATCGATTTTATTCTGTGTAGTCAAATAAACGTTGAAAAATATTCAATCGATTTTATTCTGTGTAGTCAAATAAACGTTGAAAAATATTCAATCGATTTTATTCTGTGTAGTCAAATAAACGTTGAAAAATATTCAATCTATTTTATTCTGTGTAGTCAAATAAATGCTGAAAATTTTTCAGTCGATTTTATTCTGTGTAGTCAAATAAACGTTGAAAAATATTCATTCGATTTTATTCTGTGTAGTCAAATAAACGTTGAAAAATATTCAATCGATTTTATTCTGTGTAGTCAAATAAACGTTGAAAAATATTCATTCGATTTTATTCTGTGTAGTCAAATAAACGTTGAAAAATATTCAGTCGATTTTATTCTGTGTAGTCAAATAAACGTTGAAAAATATTCAATACATTTTATTCTGTTTTGTCAAATAAACACTGAATAATAATTATTGATAACATTTAATGTCAAAGGAAACTTACAGATTAAAATCACTAGTAAAGTGTAAATTCTAGACTGTAGATATATAGCGTTCTAGGAAGTTTGAAAGGTTCTGATAAACAAAGAACTTACCTCTCCAAATGTCCTCCTACATCCTCCCATCCAAGCTCTCTCATTACATTTTCCGTAAGGCTGGAAATGAATTCCTATGGATGAACAAGAAAAAGACAGATCTAATTTTATGTAAGTAGTATAACAGTTTGGTTTTGCATCGGCTTCTGGCTGAATGAAATTATGATTCTCTAAGTGACGTTCTTCATGCCTTAATAAGCGCTGTTATGTTCTTTCATACATTCCACGAACCAGTTGGCGGTCTCCGAGCTTCTTTAACAACAAAGCTAACTGACAATAGCGTGTTTTAGTACATAGACAATACTACACAAAAATATTTGTATTCAGCAACTTCTGTTTTCACTATCTCACTGGTCTGAAAACATTAAGTTTCTATAGTAGTACTCTAAGTCCCTGGCTATATATATATCAACCAATATAACAAAACCTCATTACATAAATAACTTTGCACCGTATCAACTGGGTTACATCACTTTTTCCAGCCACGAACTAGCTTGTTTTTCCTTCTGCGGTCGAAACACTGCACAATATACTAGTTAAGACTGAGGAGTTATGTTTGCATAGTATTGTTTAAAATTTGATTTTAATTAAGAGTCGGATAAATTTTGCTGAAAAAAACAATTAAACCTGAAGCACGTAAATCCTGTTTCTAAAAGTATTTGTTTATCGGGTTATGTGCAAAACTACCTAAGAGCTATCTGTGTTAGCAGTCCCGAATTTTGAACAGATAGACTAAAGGGAATACCGCTGGTGAATACTATCGACGGCCAACTCTTGGTCACTCTGTACCAACGAACAGTGGGATTGGCCTTCACAAATAACGCCTCCACGACTAAATGGCGACGGGTTTTGATCCCATGACTCTCAGATTGCTATTCGAGCGCCCTAACGCCAGGCCATTACTAAAAAGAGAGAGGTTGGTACCAGCAGGACAATGAATCTATTAATTAAGCGAAATATCTTAAATAATATTTGATAAAGTTCTATTAAACCACACCCACATATACACAAGTATCAAACGTGACTCGTAAAGTTCTCTTAATCCACGCACAAATACACAAGTATCAGACGTGACTCGCATTAATACTGCTGGCGACAATGGATATGAATTTCCTTACGGTCAAACTCCACTTCAAACCACATTATAATGTCTAGACTCTTTCAGTCTAATAAATCTTAAACTATTTGAACAAGTTTATAATACACCAGATACTGGGTTCATTGACTCACCTTTAAGGCTTTGGAAACTTCCGTATCTTCCAGTATATTTGTAATGTAGGTAAGTGCTGTTTGTGCAATACTCCATGGCACAAGGTGGCGCTCATTTTTCAGATATAAAGACAAATCAAGTGCTGTTTCATAGCTAAGGTAACCCGCTCGAGCCAATAGGAAAGCATCATTGATAAGATTTGCTCGATCAGATGGCCCAATTTCCTTAAAGTAAAAAAAATAAAAATAATTCGAAAAGATCAAACTAAGTAAGAATTAAACACAGGTTATTTCCATTAATCAAATAGCATTTCTCTGTGTGTGTTGCTTACTATATATATCTTATAAATTGTGTATGTTCATGTGCCAAAGATTACGTTTATTCTATTTTCCAAGTTTTTGTACTTGTGTATGTATATACAAAATATGTATATACAAGCTGAGGAACCCATCCTTTGTCCGGGTTATGAAGTTTAAAAAACGTGGGGGTAAATGTTATAATAAATAAAAATCCTAACTTTTACACAATTTATTTATAACATAGCATAGTAGTACAGTATTTATTATTACCTTACCAAAAGGTTTGTACAAGCTTTAAGAACTCAATATGCATATAGTTAAAACATGGTATACAGTGTGCTATGACCAGGGTGACTTTGTAGGAAGAGGTAGCGGCCAAAGTCGTGGAGGTAGGGGTGCTTTCCGTTACCAGTTTTTTACACTATACTCTTAAATGTCCTTCCACAGTGGTTCATATGATTAATTAGTTGTTGGTTATTGGCCGCAGAAGCGTCTTATGGGCCGAAGATAAAAGGTCACAGGTCAAAGTAGGAAGTGGGTATAACTCAAGAAACGGCTCTTCACATCAGCCTCATTGTGGGTGTTGAATAGAAACTTCAGCTGAGTTTATATATTATTGCAATAGTTGCACACTTTCTGAGATATGTAAGACGTTTGTATGTCCTCCTACCACACTATATATACATGTTGTGTTATAGAAAATTTAATAGTTTATTTGTTAGCCCCCCCAGTGGCACAGCGGTATGTCTGCGGACTTACAACGCTAGAATCCGGGTTTCGATACCCGTGGTGGGCAGAGCACAGATAGCCCACTGTGTAGCTTTGTGCTTAATTACAAACAAACAATCGTTTATTTGTTTTGGTGTAAGAATGTGGCGCCATCTATGAATGTAGGTAACGTTAACATAAGTCAAAGATAATTAATGCTCAATGGGGGATAGAGAGGTTTGTGAAACCCCTTAACATGTCCCTTGTTCCAAACGATCAACACACAAAGTTTGGTTGAGATTGGCCCGGCGACCTAGATAATGGACAAACAAACAGACACACACATTTTTTGTGCTTTATATGTGTATATATATATACATAGCGAGAGAGAGAGAGAGACAGACAGAGAGATAATATATATACATATACTGTTCTAGTACTATAAATTACGTTAATTGTAAATAGGTGATCAAATCAGCACTATATAACAATAATGCAATTAATACAAATGAAAACCAAAACGTTCACAATGAAACTTAAAAAAACACGAAAAAATTGTCCATCACCATTCCTTGTCATTACCATTAAGTCATAATGGAAAATATCTGAGGTCATAGCTCCCAAAAGCATTGGGGATATTCCATCTATCATGCATGATCCAAACGCATATATACATATAGCTTTTATTTGTCATACCATGTTACATGTACCAGTTCTAGAGGTACCTAAACATCAATGACTTCTTCATGGAGTTCAACACCACAAACAAGTCTTATTTTTATCAAGTACCACAATAATAAATATTCCCTACTTTGCTCACGCAATAAAAAGTGTAACAAAACTACTTATTAGGTCTATTTTCACTAAGTAATGATAGCATGACATAACTAAAAATATGGCCTATTTTTTAGCAAGTAATAATAGTTTAAGACACCTGAAAATTATCCTTATCTTTACCATGTAATAATACAAAATAAAAAATATAGCAAATCTTTAACGCGTAGGTTTGACACCATTGCAAATATGGTCTATCTTTATTATGTAACAATAGCTTAATACAACAAAATATATGACCTATTTTTATCAAATAGTAATAGTTTAATACAACTAAAAATGTGGCCTAACCAGATAATACTACAACAGGTTTGCTTAAATGGAGTAGTTGCCTTTATAAAACATGTTTATGTTACAAAACTGCAACTTTTTTCTGAGTATGTGTTTCGATAAAATAGATGCAGGTCAGCGTTTTTAAACAATGTTGCCTCAACAAATCCGGTCAAGTTTTAAACAGTGTTGCTTCAACAAAACCGGTCACGTTAAGTTGACTTACTTCATGGTTGGTTTCCAGTAACTGAATGAATCTTTGCCACTCATTGGCGTCATAATTAACGACATAGTATCCTGTATTATTAACGTTAAATTTCACCCAGGTGTCCTCAGGCTTAAGAAGATCGAGAACAATCTTTTCTGGAAAGACAAAAGTAAAACATATTCAATAAATGGGTAAAATCCATTGCATTGTTATTGTTTTTATAACATATGTAAAAACATTAAATGAAGACATAAAAGAATGCATATCTCACGAGGTATCCAAACGTAACAAAAAATAGTAATAATAATAATAGAAGGATTCGTGACGGTGAGCAGCTAGCGCCATCGTTTTGCTAGTTTAGGAAATTCAAAATCTACAATTTCTGATAATGCTTGTAGACGGCTTGAATGGGTAATGAAGAAAAACTTTAAGTTTAACATAACAGCAAATGTATAACGTTTCGACAAGGTTTTGTCCTCATCAGGTACAAGTAATTTACACTGACACAGATATATATATATATATAATTACAGTATGGAACAAAGATACTGTCGCAAGACTTCTAAGTCTTATAGTTACAAAAGTTGAATTGTTATAATCGCCGATAATGGACTAATATTATTAACGTGTATGTAAAACAAGTTGAAAAGTATGTCTTATAGATCTTACAACAATAAGAGTAGAATAAGTGTAATTACCCACAACAAATTAATGTTTTTAACACAGTTGCACGTCTAACCGGACGAAACGTAATTCTAACCCTTACTTTACCTGGTTGGCTTGAACTTAACCAGTAGGTTTGGATATCTCCACCTCCACTTGTTCGGTAACTGAGCGGTATCTCCCACATGTAGCTGTTACGAAAAAATTCAATGAAAGATCAGAAACGCGTACTTGTGAAGAAGTCTTTTTCTGATCATTTTCTGTTTTCTTTCCTATTTGTCAATTTATCTTTCTTTCTATTCGTCAGTGTATATATTACCTATGAACATTTTCCCTTAAGTGCATATCCTGTCAAACTTGTATACTTGCTTGTGCGGCCTGATTGACGAAATCATATTTATGATCCATCAAAGGTACAAAGCATTATGCTTTCTATCATTTAGATAGTTAAATAGTAACGTTTATTTATTAGATATTCTAAATGAGTGGTATGTGATACCAATTATTACCCTTATTTTAGATTTTTTCAACATGTTTAATGACGATAAACAGCCAGTATCCAGTGAAAACTATTATCTTAATGTTTTTCCCTACGACTTCATCAAGCAGTAAACATCCTGGTGAACACACAAACCCAGTCGGTTATTCTGTTAATTAAGACTGGGCTTTTGTTGAGTAAAGGGCCTTACCTCTTGATAAAGCCTTCCTGTGAAACTTTGATTAAATAAAAAATTTACACTAGATACTGGCTATTTATCTTCATTAAACATGTTAGCACTGCAATGTTCACTACGTTACCTGAATTCTACTCAAACTTACAACAGTTTTTTAAGGGTTGTTTACCCTCATGACTGATATAAGTTGCAATAATTATTTGTTTTTCGTTCCAAAATATTAGTAACGAGTTCATCTTCCTTTTATAAATTTTAAACATCTTATTTTTTGTGATATTCTTTTTTGTAATTGACAAACGTTATTTTTCTCATTAATTATTATATTTTATAATTTAGTAACTGCTTGTAGGTTTTAACTTTAAAATAAATATCGCTGAATATTGCTTTTGGCTGTAAAGTGATTATTTTCAGAATTGTATTTTAAAACTGTGTACAATTTCTTCTTTTCAGTTTTTTTTTTCAATTAGCATAGTCCTTTTAATTTATCGTCCGCATTTGATCAATTTATCATTCTTACTTTACCTCTCCATTCCACCACGAAATTTCTGCTCTAAGCAATTTTACACAAATCACCCAGATCTTGCAGATCAAATCTGATCAGAGCAATATTTCCAAGGTATAAAGTTTAAAAGTCTTTGTTCACTCACTATTTATAAAGGAACAAAAACATTTAATTATTTCGCTCAGTAATTTTGTATAATTCGTGATTTATCAGTCCTTTGTTAATTTACAGTTGCGATTATGTTAAAGTAAATTATTAGGCTACCTAAAATACTAAATCTTGTCTACATTTTTTTTTCCAAAAAAGTCTGAGACACTTACCTATTATTGTAAACACTGATGTCATCTTCAACACTGTCTGGATCTGTTAGAAACCTTTGTTGTTGAACGACAAAAATATGTGGATCGGTCGTATCTCGAGTGACGTTTATGTATGGATACCCCATTTGCCTGGTCCACGTGTTCATTATCCTCGAGATATTTAGTTTCTGCCAAATGAACACACACACACACACAGAATGCGTTTGTGTTTCAGATATTAAGCTAAATTGAACTAATTACTTTATGTATTGAAACAATATAATCTCAACTAAAATTATATTCTACACAACTCTAAAAAGGAAATGTTGTTTTGTAGGAAAATTTCACGTAATTCATGAGTTATTTATAATCCCAGTAGAATAAAATAGAATTATTATTAGTCAAATAAAAATTTCACCTCTTCCTTTCAATAATTTAGCTTTTTGATAACTTCTTCGTCTTCGAAAGCTTTTTCTTTTACCAATTTTGAATTTGTTAGCCTCTTTGCTTAATAGTTTCTTTTTTTGGATGATTTTCCTCGATATTTTTTATTGATGATTGTGTTTCTAGAAGCTCATTCTTTTTCATTAAAAATTTTCTTTATAAACTTTTCCTTTAGTAGTGTCTTCTTCATTAGCTCTATTTGGTACCTTATTTTTTGTTAGGAGTTTCTTTGGTGATTCTTTTTTCTTTGGAATAAAATTTTACTAATCATTCTCTTTCTCTCTGCTTTAGAGAGTTCTTATTTAAGATCTTTTCGTTTTGTGACCTCTCTTTCCTCTTCCCTGAAAACAAGACACTTTGCAAAAAGAGGTTTATTAAAGAAGGGACTATTACAAGAAAATAGCTTCTGAAAAACAAAGGACGACTCAGAGAGAGAGGGATTTATGAAGAAAAAGACCATGCACAGAAGAAACTTTTCAAAAGAAGGAACCGACTCAAAAATGGACTTCGGAAATACAAGGATCACTTCAAGATGAAGCTTCTGAAAAAAAGAGTTAATCTCAACAATATGCATCTAAAAAAAAACTAAAAGATCTCTTCAAGACGAATCTTCTGAAAAAGAATGGGCCAAACAAAGAAAAGGCTTCTAAAATAGAAGATACCAATCATCAGAGGAGTCTTCTGAAATGAAGGCATCACGATTCGAAACAATTGAGCTAATGTTCTAAGGAAATCTTAAATTTCTATAAGTTTTTCCATAAAAAAATAATATAGAACATCTTGAAACCATACAAGAAAATATAAAGAATCGACTGTTAGATTTTGCTCCTATCTTCCTCAGTCATTACGTTATTTATCTTCAGCACCACGTATTTAACTGTCAAGGCGTGAGTTATCTTCAGCACCAGGAAGTTAACTGTCAAAACATGATTTTGTAGACAGTGCCAGAGCAGGATATAATGAGCAGCATCGAGAAGTACACTATCAGGGCAATATATATAATGGACAGCATCAGAAAACACACTATACGGGCAGAATGTATTAGACAGTATCACAAGGTACAATCATTTCGTTCAAGAAGTGTGAAACAAAAGTCTGCTTCTATTTTCTCGACCTAAGAGTACACTTTTATCACAAAAAAAACGGTAAATTAAGGACACTTGAACAATGTACCAAAGATAAATAGGTTCACAATTAGTAAATGGATGTTATATGATTTGTTGTTTTAAAATAAAATTCTAGCTTACTTTTTTCTCATGTTATTCTATAATATATCATCATGGTTAACATTAAGCTTTGGTGATGATCAAATATGACTGAATTTCATCAGAATTAAAAAATTAGTGCTACTATGACCCAGAGTAAAATATGATGATATCGAAACAAAGATTTTACATGTGTACCGACTCTTTTTAAAGAAGGTGAAGTTATATTATTACTTACATTACCGCAGAATTACCAAAAAGTTCTATATAGGACCCCATCGACTCTCTAAATACATTTTTCTACACTCTTTATGCACCAAAATGCTTGTGAGTCTTAGACTCTTTCTTTTATTACAGAGTATTTAATAAAATAAAAAGTCACACAAAAATGTAAACAAAAGAACACCATTGATATTAAAGGTCGTTTCATTAATTCTGCAATTTTCAAAGTATTTTACATTTAAACTGAGTGTTCTAACAGGAAAAATGAATAAATATAAGGGGGGATATGTGGACCCCTGACTCTACTGGTACTGAAAAGGTATAAAAACTAATCGCTAATCCAAGAGTAAAAAAACAAAATCTTATTACATTGTCACACAATATTGACTGAAGTATAACATACCCAACACATGTTTGGCCTTTTTTATCATTATCATAAAATAGCATTAATGTAATTTCCTAATAGTTCTCTTCACAAAACCAGCTTATGCCTGTTGTTTCAGAACTTTCAAACGTGCTTTTTATGAAACTAACCTTTGAAGAAATCGTGGTGAGTTCCCTCCAGAGATCCTCCGTTTCCGCATTACTATAAGCATACTTCTTTAGATAGGTCTGAAATGAAATATTAAAATAATAAAATATTACCACGAATTTTAATTATAAGCCATGAAGCTAAAGTATCGTAATATACAAAAGTACAGGTATATTCTACTAAGTATATTTGCTCAGTCAGAATAGCAAAATTTCTCCTATTGGACAACCGATGTAATAAATGTATATATACACTTCAAAATAAAGTTTGAGACCCTCGGGATTTACAAGTCAATACTCTAACTAGACATAAATGCCTACTGCAATGTATACATTTTTTTTCAAATGTCTGCCTATCTAAGTAATATACCAGTATAATTTAGTTATGTTCAAAAGTCCAATGTTAAATCAGTATGATGTGTTATATATATATCATATAATATTTTCAAATAAAAGTTATAAACCTGCAATAGATATTGGTGCTGTTTTCATTATCTCACTATCTCAAATAAATTGTCTCCAAATAATTGATTTTAATAAAATATGATCAATCATATGATTTACAACTATTCTTATTTACCGAACAAGGTATGCCACCTGATCTAAAAAAATATTGGGCATGATAAAACACGTTTTACCATATAACTGAATTTAACAAGCAAATTATCTTAAACCACGTGATCTTGAAATAGTTTGTTTTATGAGGCACCATACACAACGTGATAAATTAATATATGGTTTTACGAGGTATGATAAACCATGTGAACTAAAAACATTTGGCTTTATCAATAAATGTACATCAGGTAACTTCAAATTAGCTAGTTTTAGTAGACCACGTAATTGACTATATTAAATATAATAATGATATGACCTCAAAGTTGATGACTTCACTTGGTAGGATAAATAATGTCTGATCGCTACATAATTGGCAAATTTTACATTACCGACGAGCTTATTGGTACTTTAGTAGGTTATTGCTTAATTCTCTGATGGACATGTTTCTTGTTCGATCGTACGTAAAAGATTTGAAATTTTATATATTTAATAGGCTTTTTAGTGTCAGCTACTGATAAAAGAAAAAATGAAACTTGGCATAAACTTGTTTTTCGTTAGTTTTAATGCACTTACCGAAACCCCAATCCTGAAGTCTTCTTCACCCATCAGAAATTCTAGCATTCGAAGAACTGAAGATCCCTGTAGATAGGAACAGTAAGGTTACACAAAATAAATAAATAAATACTTTTTACTAACAGAAAAACACCAATACCGATCTTGTGTTCTAACTACACTTTTTCTTTTTTGGTAAAATTATATTTCAACAAACTAATAGAGATAGCGTTTTATGAACTACGCGAATATGCACCTCTTTCAAATTCAACAATATGGTGGAATCGTATTTCAAACTCTTTAACTGAACACACATGATTTCCTACATACAAAAACTAGAGAACTGATGTAACGATTTCACCTTATAATAGGAAATTGCATCAAAAAGCTCGCTAATTTCATCTGGATGGTCAACGGGCTGAACAATAGGATGAGATGTGATGGTTCCGTCACTTTCCACTACTCTCGTCAAAACTTCATCTAAGAACTGATCCATCTGTGTGACGGTAAACAATACGTGTTAACAGTTTTTGAGAAAAAAAAATCCTTCTGGTTTCTAATAGAATATTTGCAATTGCAATTTCTAGGGAAAATTTATTTTAGTTCGTAGAACTCATTATAATAACTGAAAAAAGTTTCACATATTACTATTTAAAAGCGAGAGACAAAAATAAACATTTAAACATTAAACAAGAATTCTGTTTTCCCATAATTTCTACAATATTGACATCTGAGGTTGATGGTTTAAACTGAAGCAATAACATTTTCAAATATCGCAATTTCAGTGTGTTGCTAGCTGGAAAAGAAGGCTTGGCCGATAAACTGCATTCTATTTAGAAGCAATTGAATAAGTGCATATGTTGAAAGTGTCTGGTAATACGTTTTTCGCGCTAATTTTATAAATTAAATATTCGGAACTAATAACTCGAATAGTCTGAGACCGGGATAATTTGACAGATATAAAAAATAAGCATCTTGAACTTGCGCACATTAACACCCACGGCTTCGTACCAGTTGGCAGTCGATTTGGGGTGAGCAACTTCGTAACAGGCTTTTCCAGATTCAAACCTACGGTTGTTGTATGTTACTGTAAGAATCGACAGAATTAAGTTGTTTTGGTTAGGCTACGCTAGATTTTTATATTAACTCATCGTTTCATATGTGGGATTGATCCGCCAATATGTGATCCTTTGTGACACTCAGGTGACACTTGCCCACGTTTTACTTTCGTGCCGTCGGCACCATTTTAGACATGTATTTTCTAATGGTTTACCCCCTTACGTTGGACGGTGTCATTGGCGATGGTGACACTGTCGAACTTGACCATGTTTATAAGGTTTTTTGCGGGCAATTCGCCTTTTTTATTCTATTCAATTTTTTAACTGCTTTATGAGCATTGTTTACATTTTTAGTTTGTTTTCTTTTTACATTTTTTTTTCTAATTTTCCTTCTTTTTTACATTTTTACCGGTTGTTTGGCGCAGATAGCCTAGTTGTTTTGCGCCAATAAACCCCAACCAACCAATCAACATTAACATCATGTGTATATAAATGGATGAGAATTCACAACCCTATTGATGCAAGTGGAAACAACAATACAACAAATGGGAATAGCTGGTATGAATGAACACACACCTCGAAAAATGGTGTGACTTCACACCTCTAAAGGCATGATGTCACACCATTTTTGTTTCAAATAAAGCAGAAACATTCTGATTATGGAACATGCCGAAAATGAGTAAGCATAATTTTGTTGTAAAAAATAGAAACTTTTTTCAGCTATAAAAAGTGACTTTATAGTATGTATAAACCAAATTAATAAACAAACACCGATGGGGGAATCTTACAAAGAAACATTAATATATACAAAATGTCTGTAGAATATATCTAAAAAGTAACTAACACCAAGTCCCTTTGGAGTAAATTTAAAAATCAAACATCAAAATCTGACTAAAAATATAAATAACTCACCAACATATACCTCAAATGATCTTGGAGTATATCCAAAATACTGATACACATTAAATGCACTTACAATATATATATATAAAACAACAACTAATAAACACGAAATGTCCTTAGAACATAACTAAAAACCGAATAAACGCAAAATTTCTTAGATATGTGAAAGTATAATAAGCATGAAACGTTCTTGAAACATATATGAAATTAGTAAACACCAAATTTCTTTGGAGTACGTCTGAGAGAACCAACAAACATTAAAATGTACTTGGATATCTAAAACAAAAAAATGCCATAGGACTACATTAAAAAACTAATACAAACAAATAGCTTTTTTACATCTTAAAAACTAATAAACACAACATATCCTTAGAATAAAGCTACTTAAAACCGACAATAAAATTTTTACACATTTATTAATTTATGATGAAATATTCCTTTGTATTAATTACTATATTTAAAACTCAGTTCTTGTCAGCTTTAAATAAAAGATGAAAACACATTTTACGGAAACGTGTACTTTAGAAACTGACTGAAGAAAAATAGTGAATTTTTTATAAACTTACAACATCCCACGATGGTTCAACTACTTCCATTCCTTTAAATTGAACGTACGACGCAAATCCTTCATTTAGCCACAAGTCTGTCCACCATTTCATAGTCACCAAATTACCGAACCACTGAAACCAGAAGCTTCATACTAATACATAGAAAATATGCTTGAAATTCACTTTTTTTTTCTATCTACTTGTTAGCGATGCGTTTATAATTCCTATCGTTTTGGAACAACGGTGTTTTATTGAGGTTGTATATTCCCATTTTATTATGTAAGAGATAGTATGGAGCAAATCTGTATTTATTATTAATGAGATATCCTGGTGTGAGTATATATTATTATTAATGAAATATCCTGTGTGAGTATATATTATTATTAATGAAATATCCTGTGTGAGTATATATTATTATTAATGATATATCCTGGTGTAAGTATATATTATTATTAATGAGATATCCTGGTGTAAGTATATATTATTATTATTAATGAGATGTCCTAGTGTAAGTATATATTATTATTAATGAAATATCCTGTGTAAGTATATATTATTATTATTAATGGTATATCCTGGTGTAAGTATATATTATTATTAATGAGATATCGGCGTAAATCTATTTTTGTTAGTAATATCATTTCTCATTTTTGAAGCTAATTACTTTGCAATCTGTTTTAGTCCTAGGTATCTCTATGAATATTTCTTATTGTCAAGTTTAATTGAGTAGAGTTAGTTTTCACGTGTACTACGTAAAATGATGGTTGATAAGCAGAATCCAATATATTACCATGTGAGCCAGCTCGTGAGCAACAGTGACAACAATTCTAAGTTTGTCGTAGGAAGACGACTCACGCTCATCGTACAGCAGGTAGCCTTCTCGGTACGTTATTAAACCCCAGTTCTCCATGGCTCCAGCTCGGAAATCGGGAATAGCTATCATATCTAGAACAATAAATATAATCCAGTTACAAGAACAATAACTTCTCGTGGTCCAAAACTCTGTGATAAAATGTCACTTAAGAGAATCGTGCGAGTGAAGTTTCTGGAAGAAATCCGCAAGATGTATTTGGGTTTCACGGTCTTGGGTAAATAGAGCTTTCGTGGTATCAATAATGTGTGACAATATTTTCTATTTTATACAAACTTTCATTAATTTACCTCTGAGAACTAGGAGGAAATCGAAAATGAAACTATTTTCTGTAATTTGTAGTCAGAGAAGCAAAAGAAGTTCTGTAACAAAAGTTGGGCATGAATTGTTTGTTATCTATAAAGACACAAAATACATTTTCTATAATATTCGAACACACTATTTGCTTATATCAAACAGATTCCTGGTAAGTACGGCTGCTTTAAAGCTTCCCAGTCTTCTTTATTCCAGATTGAGAAATCCTCTTTCAGTTTTTAATCAACGAGTCTTCACGATTCAGTCTGTAGCTGAAGTTACCTGGTGCGTACAGGTTTCTATTGCTAGCCACGTAAAGAATACTTGCTGTCTATATGTTTTCATAAACAACCCATTTAACAACAGTATGCACAGAGTTTTCCAATTAGAGTCCCCCGATGTGTCTATAGTAAGTTTACGGATTTATAACGCAAGATCCAGATTTCGATTTCTCGCTGTGAACAGAGCGCAGATAGCCCATAAATAACATTCAAATAAACGAACATAATAATGCTAAAAATACATTTGATACTTTTATTTTCTATAGTATTATGTACATATAAATTAGCCCCAAATACTTCTTTAGATGGGGTGTAAGATGTCCCCCAGTAGGGCAGAGGTATGTTTATGGACGTAAAACAATAAAAACGGCGTTCGATTCCCCGTGGTGGACACAGCAGATAGCCCAATGTGACTTTGCTCTAAAACAAACAAAGCATGCGATGTAAGATAGCGCACCTGCCCAATGACAGACCAGTTTAAACACAGTCACAATTTATTAAACACTACAATCATTAATTTCACGAACTTCTGATTATATTCACTAAAGGAACAGAGGTAGAAGACAATTTTTCACTTGTTTATTTATTTCGTTGTTGTATCTCAGTACCAAAACGAATGGAAAATATCAAAAATTTCTCATAAAACCCAAAATTGTGCAAAAATGTATTTAATGGAATGTTTAAGCTGTGCAGTTTATTTTTCTCGGAAAATTAAAAAAAAAACGTGTCAAATATAAGTAGGAAAAAAATGAAACGGCAGAACTAAAAACTTACCGAGTTTTGGCAATGGATAACTTATGTTGTAGTATTTTTCGAAAAACGTCAGTATCTTTGCTCCAGCTTTTAAGGAGTAGTCCGTTTTGTTGTATTTGTCTGGTGGTGCGAGAACCCTTATCTGAAATAAACCAGATTTTTATGGCCCTTTCTGACAAATTTAACAAAATAGAACATGAAGAAAGATTATTCAGGTTTCTATAAAAAATTGGTTTAGATATTTCAAGTGAGCTTTTATTGATACACTCCTTTGAAAAAGTACAAATGAGAACTGCTAATAATGCTAAATTCAACCAGCCTTATTATTAAATGCAATGATTATTAATTCTTTGAATTCTGTCATAAGGTATAGTTAATAAATTGTAGACTCTTAATTTGGTTAATTCTGAATTACAGTTCATAAATAACGAACATTGAAGAAATATTTCCAAATACAATGTGTAAAATCATAAGGTTGAGTTCAATCACACAATATTGTTAAGCACGAATTTTAGGAACGGTGATGCAAGTTTTTTGTCTGAAATAGCATAAAATACTTCCCTATTATTCAACAGATGATGACACAGAATACACACACTCCTATATAGGGTGTGGAAAGTGGAATAAGTATTGTTATTAGTTTTTGATCACACACTCCAATACACAGTGTGGAAATTGGAATAAATATTGTTTTTAGTTTTCGAATAAACACTCCAATACACAGTGTGGAAAGTGGAATAAGTATTGTTTTTAGTTTTTGAATAAACACTCCAATACATTATGTGGAAAGTGGAATAAGTATTGTTATTAGTTTTTGATCACACACTCCAATACACAGTGTGGAAATTGGAATAAATATTGTTTTTAGTTTTTGAATAAACACTCCAATACACAGTGTGGAAAGTGGAATAAGTATTGTTATTAGTTTTTGATCACACACTCCAATACACAGTGTGGAAATTGGAATAAATATTGTTTTTAGTTTTTGAATAAACACTCCAATATACAGTGTGGAAAGTGGAATATGTATTGTTATTAATTTTTGATCACACACTCCAATACATTATGTGGAAAGTGGAATAAGTATTGTTATTAGTTTTTGATCACACACTCCAATTCATGGTGTGAAAAGTGGAATAAGTATTGTTATTAATTTTTGATCACACACTCCAATACATTATGTGGAAAGTGGAATAAGTATTGTTTTTAGTTTTTGAATACACACTCCAATACATGGTGTGGAAAGTGGAATAAATATTGTTTTTGAACACTTATCTGTTGTAACAACATTCTTCTAAAATAATACACTTACACAGGAGTATAATACATAACTATAAACCCAAAGCTACACTGTTGATAAAATGGAATAAACCTTGTCATTATCATTTCTTAAACAAGTGGAAGAAACATGGTATTGTTATTGTTGCTTACTCACCTTTATACCTCCTTCTGTTGTTGCCTCTTTATATTTATAGTCACAAACAACGACACACAAAAGATAAGTCACCATTTTCTTAGATTTCTCAAA
This sequence comes from Limulus polyphemus, assembly GCF_000517525.1. NCBI lineage: Eukaryota > Metazoa > Arthropoda > Merostomata > Xiphosura > Limulidae > Limulus > Limulus polyphemus. Next base: position 24,793 of record NW_013668165.1, read on the forward strand.
GGTAGTTGCTTGAAGACCATTTGAAATGTCAAACGTTTCCTAAAGGGAAACAATGATACATTATGAATAAGAAAAAAACCAAACAAGAATACATTATTAGTAATCAAGGAAAACAAACAGCAATACAAAAGGCTATTCAGAGAAAATCAAACAAAAATCATTAAGAATACTCAAAGAATAATTTGTTTATTTTCCATCAGTATAAAAGAGATGATTGCTCAATATTTTTCATTTATTAAGACTGAAATAATTTTCTTTTCATGTCCAAAATCAAAGGACTTATAACAGAACTTATGTATTGTCCTATCGAATCTACTTTCGAATTATACCTGTTAAATTTGCTGCTTCCTTGCTTGAAATAAAATAATAATAATTTTACAACTACTTAAAATAGAAAATTACAACCACCCAGTTCTCTAGATAGGTGGGTTTGTCCTATAACTGGAGAGTTAAAAACCGATACTAAAATTAAATTGAAATTAATTTTGAAATTTGAAAATTTATCTTTCAAACGATACCTATTTTAGTTACGTCAAATAGGTATCCTTGTATCCTGTTGTACAGCAAAACAATTTTATATATATATACATACACAGAAAGATATATCTGTTATTTTATTAGAATCAAGTGAATCTTCTCATGTTTTCTCACTTAAAGGAATAGACTTGCTTTTTTCTTATACCTTAGCTGGCATATTCGACAAGGCTAAGAAAGTTGGCTCATGAACCAACGTAACACTAAATTCTGTTTTGAATCCAGGCTCATCAAAGCAGGGAAATGCTCGCCTAGCATACGTTGACTGGAATTGTGATGTAGCAATATACCTGAAAAAAAAAAACGAAAAGTAAATTTTTACATTTTCAAAAAAAAAAGATCTCTATATTAAACTATGTTTTCAACTCATTTCATAGGTGTAATGCTCAGGTGATGTTATAATTCACAATTAACACTAGATTAGATTCAATTTTGATACATACTGTTAAACTTACTAGGCTTAGATCCGAACAAATATCTTCATAACACTTATCATAGTAGGTCAACTAAGATTCAAGCAAGCTTTACAATAATTCAAATATCTTCATAACACTCATTATATTAGTTCAACTAAGATGCAAACAAGCTTTACAATAATTCAAATATCTTCATAACACTCATTATAGTAGTTCAAGTAAGATGCAAGCAAGCATTACAATAATTCAAATATCTTCATAACACTCATTATAGTAGTTCAACTAAGATGCAAGCAAGCTTTACAATAATTCAAATATCTTCGTAACACTCATTATAGTAGTTCAACTAAGATGCAAGCAAGCATTACAATAATTCAAATATCTTCATAACACTTATCATAGTAGTTCAACTAAGATTCAAGCAAGCATTACAATAATTCAAATATCTTCGTAACACTCATTATAGTAGTTCAACTAAGATTCAAGCAAGCTTTACAATAATTCTGTAAACTCACACCAAATGACAGCGACAAAGAGAATTCATAAAAGGAAAACCAATGAAGAAATATCCCTCATTTTCTTTAGTGGTTTCAATAAATTTATTTTTCACATCTTAATCACAATTATGTCATAAGAAATTTATTAGAAAGTAAAGAAAAATCATAGTAATTATTACGAGCTAATCATGTAAGACAAAACTAAAATAATTAAAAAAATATCTTTTGAAATAATGAAGACACACACATACATGTCTATATATATATCACAAATAGACTAGAAACATGTTATATATTAATAGACTAGCCAAAAACTTTGAAATGATTAGAATGTATTGCATCATCATTGGGTAGCCTTGCAGTTAATAATATTTTCGACAGTGGTTATTTTGAAGAGCATCTCTCGCAGGATTTCTATATCTGCAAGTCATGTATTAGCAAACATTCTTGGGCAAACCTCTTTTGATCATTTAATTTAGAGACGATGCATAACCACAACTAAAGCAATGTTTGACTTTAGTTTCTTATACTCACCTTGTTTGATTTGTTTCACTGTCTGTGTAAACACTTTTGTAAAAACCAACAAGACTACCAACAAGCGAACCATGAAATTCGAATTCAAGAAAATACTTTTGGTTTCCGTGGAGCTCTTCGTTAGTCTGGATAACCCAAAACTGGTTCGGTTTGTAATAGAATGGTTCCCGAATCAATACAACACTTTTGTCCGCTTTTTTCACTGTTGTTGAAAGTATGTTAAGATTATTAACGTGCACTAGAAAGACTCTTGTAGGCTCCAAGACTTCAACGGCAATGGTTACTCTGCCGGTAAAAGTGTCAGTTGTTAAGTTCGGATGAAGAGTTAAGTCATAATTCAAGGGACGAATATATTGAGGAAGGCGGAGGTTTTCCCATGCTTTCTTGAATAATTTTCCTTCAAGAAAATCGTGAACCGCTTTTTGGTGATTTTTCAACCATTTTATGTTATTCTGTACATTTTCTAATGCCTGCTTTCTGGCTCTTGTTCCAGCTCCAGCTTCAGGATACATATCAAAAAAGAGCTTCATCTGAAAATCATGGAAAATATAATAATCAGATTTTTTAATATTACACGAACTAATTTATACTGAAAACTTAGAACTTATAATTATGAAGTCTATAGAGCCAATCTTCTAGTAAACATATTATCTATTCTTTAAGTATTTAGGCTGTTCAAGGTGTGTGTTTTCTTATAGCAAAGCCACGTCGGGCTATCTGCTGTGTCCACCAAGGGGAATCGAACCCCTGATTTTAGCTTTATAAATCCGAAGACTTAGCGCTCTACCACCGGGGGACACTGTTCAAGGTAGCCAGTACGTATTTTTTACTAATTTCCTTATTACATTATATCAGAGTGGATTATTATTTAACTGTTAAGGTAATTTTACACCACTTAGTGTACCCCGGTGAGTCAGTGGTAAGTTTTTGGAATTACAACTTTAAAATTAATGGTTCGATTCCTCGCAGTGGACACAGCAGATAGCCCAATGTGGTTTTGTTCAGAAAAACAAACACCACCTAGTGGGAGTGACCAATAATTTTATAATGTTTAACTTACTTCATGTAATTCGAACTCCGTTGTAAAGTAGTCACAGATCTTCTTCACCACTCTTCCTAAATATCTGTTGTTCAAAGTGAACCTGAACACAGAGCAGGAAACATAGCGTGTCAGTCTTATCAACTTAACATAATGTTGTTTAAATAGATAAACTATTTTTGTATTTTGGATCTTTTGTCTTTTGAATAAAGTTGTTGTATCTAAATATCTTTGTTGGAAATGATAACACTGCTATTCCCTTTTGTCACACAAAATACATTTTCTGCTTACCAATTCACATATTTCTCTATTCACAAGTTCGATGTTCTTTTAAATAACCAAAATAATCAACAGGATAATAAGGACTATTATCTGAATAAATTATTAAGAGCTAAACAACTGACGTAGGCATATTCCACATGTGTAGGAATGGGAGGAAACACGTGCATTTAAAATTTATTGCACATTTTAAAAACTGCCACGTCTTACATCAGCATGATACAGTTAACGCAAAGCGATGAAAGTTTTAGAAATAATTGTGACTTAATTTAAATATTTTGTATCACGAATACTTTTGTATTTAAATTCGATTTCGAATTCGATGACGAGGAACCCACTTTCAGACTAATACTGCTTGGAGACGGCTTGAATGGGTAATGACGAAAAATTTTAATATAAGTTTAACATAACAGCAAATGTACAATGTTTCGACAAGGTTTTGTCATCATCAGGTACTTTTGTATTTAGCTTTAATTAAACTAGTTTCTGAAAACAACAGTGCTTATTAAACAAGAAAATATCTTTAAGTTTGTTAATTACTTGTTTTTTTCACATCTTTTATAGACCCTTTTTGAATGGTGTACAATAACAACCTATTTGTTGTTACTTAAATTAATTAAAATAGTATTCGATTGAATTTGGAAGTATATGGTTTTTTTCTTATGAATTGTTTTTTTTTCTTCTTAATTTAGACGATTTATCCTTACCTTTCCACTAGTTTTGACCAATTGAAACGTATGAAACTCCAGACTTTTGATCTGCCCACTGGGTTTCCAGCAATATACCCCAATACTGTAAAGAAATCCTGACGACGAATCATGGATTCGTCCATAGCGTAAGTCAGATATCTGTAAAAGAACAGAGAGAAAAATATAAAGGACGAGAAACCAGTTTGTTTTCATCAAGTTGTGTTTTGAGCATTAAACCTTTGCTACCCGTTTTAGCGTATTTCGAACTATTATAATATTATGGTATTGATCATGAGTTTCATTAATATATTTTAGGTTAAAAAACAGATGAAAACTACAACAAATATCTTACTTGTACACTTTGATTAACTTTTTAACTTGTACACTTTGGATTAACTTTTAAAAATGTAATGTATGCACAATAATGCAAAAGATAATAGAAATCCTTAGGCCTGTTATTCTGTACAGCCTCACAGTAGAATACCGATTTACCTATGACATTGATATACTGATTTGCCGACGAAGATCTTGAAGAATCAAACCACTATTTAAGTTCTCTAAATGATGACAAAACATCCACAGTTATAAAAACAGTTTGGTTGACGTTCTTTAGTGATCCACTGCATCATGTCCTGGATTAGTATTACATCAACAATTGATTTATCCAAAAAATCAGTTAGCATTCTCTACTGAATGAATATTTCAGGTCCTGAATTGACAACACAACGAAAACTGGTCTATTCAACAACTCTGTTGATATTCTTTACTGAATAAGCATTTCAATTCTTGAATTGGTGACACATCAAACACTCCACTGAGCTTTTCAGATCTTGGGTTGAAGACACACCATCACCTTGTTTGTCCAACAAATAGTTTGGTATTCTCTACTGAATGAATATTTCAGGTCTTCAACTGAACACACATCTCTTAAGTGGTTTATGTAACAACTCTGTGGGTGTTCTCCATTGAACTTTTATTGACTTGAATTGATAACATACCATTAAATGGTATATTGAACAACTCAGTATCTTCTATTGAATGGATATTTGACAATACACCATCTACTTGGTTCATCCAACAACTCATTTGGTATTCTCTACTAAACTTTTTAGGTCTTAGATTTATGCCACATCATGAACTGGTACATTCAGGAACTTGGTTGGTGTTATCTAGTTAGAGAATATTGAGATCTATATGGATGATGCGTCAATTGCTTGTATATTTAAGAATTTGAGTAGCACTATTGTTTGACTCGTCATCACAAACTCCTTATTCACCACAGGATTACCCTGGAAGTAGGTGATTGGTAAAAATATGAGCAAGTTATCAGAATGTTTTACCAATACCTATATAAGCATTACATGATCTACTGGAATAACAGAGATCTTAGATACATTGCATCCTTGGATAAATTACCTGCGAAATTAAAGCTTATTGAGAAAAACATCTATCATATCTACAGAGAGAGATGAAAGACAAAAGTTGTATTTTTTGGGAAATAGTTGTGGTGAATAGTTTTTAATTACTTGTGGATTTATACACCTAACTCTAAAATCAATAAAGTCCATCATAGTTTCAAACTTTAAATAATATAACACAGACTGAAAAGCAAAGTTAAAGAAAGTTGAAAAAGCATGATGGGTGGGTCTGTTTTTTTTACCTTTAATGGTCATTTTGAAACAAGATATAAAATATAATTATTGTTTTAATTTGCAATGACCTATTCCAATACTACAGCAGTATGCTATAACTGTTACTTTTACTTTGTGGTCAACTATAATCAGAAAATCTTGTATTTTCTTTTTATTATTACGTTACCTTTGAATCAAAGAGGGTTCCCTCACATGTGCTAGCCCATACAAAAGTTTGGTTCTTTCCTGAGCTGACTGTTCCACTAGGTATCTGTTCCACATGAAATTCCATTCCTTCTCCCTTCCAACTTCAGACATCCCATAGCGATAGACAAGGGATCGTAAGTTAGTTGGAATTCTGTAGAGATAAATTCATTATTGAATAAGTATAAAATTGATTCAAAATATGTTTTAAAGTATTGAACAACATGAAATAGCATATTGCTTTTTATATTTTACTTAACAGAATTTGAGTTCTTCGCTGACGCAGTACTCTTTCCAAATGTGTGATCTGTTCCCCAGACGAGTCTGAATTTAGCATAAACATTCTAATCTATAAATGTGTTTCTTTTCATGTTGTTTAAAAGGTAGCGTGTTTGTACTTTTCTTTAACTAATTTGTTTAAAACAAATTAACAAATGGGATAATGCAACAAACAAATACCATTAATACTATAGTTGAAAATAATGAGAACTTGAAGACAAAACTTCATAAAAACTGGTCCAATGAACCAATCCCTAACAGCATAGCATTTCTATCTATATAGTTTTGTTTTCTTTAAAATCTCTTCATCTTGTACCTTCGTTATTTTCCACCTCCCATACATTCATTTAATAAACAAAAAAAAATTATTTTGTACATCGCATTAACATAACAAACGTTTAGCAAGATTATGATAAATAATTTAGTAATGATCATTACTATCGTTTAGTCCTCCGGTGGGACAGCAGTAAGTCTTCGTATTTACAACGCTAAAATCAGGGGTTCGATTCCCCCTCGGTGGACACAGCAAATGGCGCGATGTGGCTTTGCTATAAGAAAACACACACACAAACTATCGTTTAAATTCGATGACGAGGAACCCACTTTGAGACTAATAATGGCTGGATAATCAGGTACCTGAT
>NW_013668165.1:32415-36352 GCF_000517525.1 Limulus polyphemus
TAATGATCATTACTATCGTTTAGTCCTCCGGTGGGACAGCAGTAAGTCTTCGTATTTACAACGCTAAAATCAGGGGTTCGATTCCCCCTCGGTGGACACAGCAAATGGCGCGATGTGGCTTTGCTATAAGAAAACACACACACAAACTATCGTTTAATACATTGTAAGAATTAAAAACAATATGGGATTACTTTCTCTTGGCGCCATCTAGTGACAATTTAAATATTATTTGAAAAGGTTTTTGATGTTTTTTTCGGATATGCTGTAGACGATTAATTATAAAAAAAACATTAATCTGTTACAGAGAATAGCCCAAACGACCACTGAGTGATTATAATATATAAGTAGAAACAAGAGATAGAGAATGTTACTGCCACGTAACTATGTCATGAAACTGAAATGAATGTTTTCTAAATTGAAAAATGCTTCTATTCGTTGTACTTGTACGTATAATGACGCAGAGAATGCTTGTATATTTGTATAAAGTTGTGTATATACCTATAAAAATATGATATATCTGCGTAAAAAATAATCATGATGTATTTTTTTCGTTCTCTTCAACGTAAAAATTGGAATTATCAAAACTTAAGCATGGTTTAGAAAAGAGTATTCTCATATTTCATTTGAAAAAAAAATGTCTGATACTTACTCCTCACCATCCATCCAATTTCTTAATCTTGTAACTGCCTCTTTAATACACACTCTATTTCCACTGTAACAGGCCAGTCCAATGATCGTCGTTCGGAGAAGCCTGATGGAAAAACAGTGCAATGAACAGTGGTATTTGAAACAGTATTATTCCAAAGTTTTTAAATTTTAAAATTACATTTACTCAAAGTGATCATGGATCATCTTCTGTTAGATTACAGTATTGTACCAATACTAGATAGAATTTGTGGCAGTAAAATGCATAAACCGGGTGAATGAGAAATCCATTGACAAACAAGTAATTCAGAAATGGAGAGGTGCAGGACAACCAGTGCTACTGGTATGGAATAAAATTTTGTGTCCTCTCGTATGAAAATATCAACTAAGTCATTACACATTAACTTCATGTTAATGTGCTTCGAAACTTAATATGAATCATACACCAAATATGTCAAAGGTATAGACAACTAATGCCAAATTCTAAACCAAACATTACTAAAATAGCTCCATTACAACAACGGCTATAAGTATGAATGCAGATAAGGGAAAATATGCAAACAGTGTTACGGAATGTGGTAAATAGATGCGCTCATAATGCTGCACAAGAGTCACAAATGCCAATATGACAGCTTCATTGCCAGTGTAGTTGCTGTTTTTTGTCTGTCCGCACGGCGTCTACGAGTAAATGGGCCTGTAGCGCGCAGCCGCTAACACAAATTTCCTATAATCTGATGCGAAGAGTAACGTTCTTCTTAGAACCGTTTACTGTACAATCTAGCAGCAAAAAGAGCATTCTGGTGATACTCTCAATACAATAGTACAATGTTAAGCTGTTCTTCAACTGAAAGCTGTTTCATTATTTAGATGACATAGGAGCAGCTGCAGCACAATGCTTGTGTGCTAACTTATGTACAGGCTTTTAATTTTACATGTTTTGACATTTTGGACCCTTGAAAGTTGTATTGACCTGCTTGAGCCAAATTCTTACCTTGCCTCTCAAATAATGCTTGTACAATAACTCCTGATATGGTCAGATATTGATCTTCTATTAATGTTTTATGAACGCTTTCAAAAGCGTTAAAAAATTTACACCTCCCTCTTTCTCCCAATTAAAACTGTTATTGAAAAAACATTTACTCTTTAGAACGAATAAACGTTCCAAAACAGCTGTTTGAACTTCGCTTGTAAATAAATCCGAAATAAAATTGTTATCTTAGCAACTTCTTAACAAAGTGATTGCAATAGAATTTAGCGTTTCCTAAGATATGCTAGCTCTAAAGTACAACACACGTGTGTCTATAGAATTTAAAATAAAAATCCAGTATCAGACAAACGAGAATGATATTGTGTTCGCAAGCTAGACTACGATATGTGAGAGTGAATGTCACGAAGCAGCATATTACTTAAACATAACCCTACTTAAAAGTTTCATAAACAGATATAAAAATGTTATAAATCACTTCATAATCCATAATTTTCAAGAAACAATGTAATTTAATCCACTCACTCATTTATATGGTTATCTGAGTCCAGTTTTTGCCATCCAAGATCTTTGTAAACAGGTTCAGTCAGATATGTGATATATTTCTAATAATAAGAATAAAATATTATCTTGATTTAACAATACCATTGTTAATGTTAGTTATATTGACTTAATTAATCAAATAAATAAAAGCATAAATGTATATTAACTATGTTTTTATGCAATAATATGGGAAAATTATTTATTGATAATGATAATCTTTTAATTAAGCTGCTTGAGGATTAATTAAAAGTTGATTCAGCTCAACATGAATTACAATTGAACAGGTAATTATATTTTTATAGATTGACGTACTTTTGATTTTTTCGTACAGCTAACAAAACGTTAATAAGGTTATTATATGGTAATATTCAGGGGCCCCAGAGCACACATAGCCCTTTGCGTAGCTTTGTGCTTAATAATAATGTAATGTAATTTTTTTTTTATATTTCATGTTTAAGCTGAGCTTATCCCTTCGGATGGAAATCAGGAGCTTCGAAAGGCGACACATGCTGTAATATAGGCTATTTAAGCTTTGAGTAAGGCCTAAATGTCATCAGACAAGACTGACACGTTAGGCTTATATCAAAACTCTAACAATTTTTTGATAAGTGTCTTTAAATGTTTTTAATTGAACATAGAAGTAGAGAAGCTATTTTTATTACGAACGATTTCATTCTTGGAACAGAATATTCGCCAACAAATGTAAAGATAACGCGTATTTAGAAGTGTATGTGCTTTCTACTTTACGCTTTTATACACAACTTACATATTTTTCATTAACTTGAAACTTTAATTCAATCAATCATTTGTCTTCTCGCATTAACACAGTTTTATGTAGAAAATGACGGTATTTTTATGTGTACAGATAAAAACGTTGTTAATAAAAAGTTGTACACTAAAAACTGAATGCGTCTTTAAAAAAACAGATTCTAAGTTATGTTAAATGAATTGGTTCGTTAACAATGCCTTATACCACTAACTGTTTTTACTTCAGAACACTTGTCATGTTAAGTAAAAGTTATTCAATATCCATGCTTTCTACTATCACCATGGAAACAGTGAAAACACAATCATTAAATTCCCATTCTTTTTACTCTCGCCATGGAAACATTGAAAACACAATACATTTGACATGAAGGATTACTAAGATGGATGCTAAGAAAAAAGAACAAGAACGAGGAGTTGTGAATTCGCTGTATTACAACAAATATTCACCTATACTAATTAAAGTTAAAGAAAAAACTAAGTTAACCCTTAATTCTTATCTCTTTATCTGTGTAGTCGGGACGTAGACGTTTCGTTCATATATTTACGCACGTCAGATAAAACATCATTAAAGACGACTGAATAACCTCAGCACAAGTTTTTTATTAATAAAATGTGTATAAAAAGCCACTTTCATTTTATGTACCGCCCTAACATTCCTGTTGTGTAATCAGAGTGTAATAACGTTTATAACGTATGTTGGTCAGGTTTTCTAGGACGACTTGGTCTGCGCCCCAAGGAGATACGAGTTCATTGCACCCTGAGCTCTCCAAAAAACCCTATGCTCACTTTGACGACGTTGTTACTTCACATATACCTTATAAATAATCATTCAACACAGTATTTGTATTTTCATCACATCATACTTTAAGTTCAAGAAAACATTTAAAAATATTGCTTATAAAGGTTCATATTCTATAATAATCCCTGTAGACTCCCACTGGATCATAGGGCCCCAACAACACCTCGCCGACGGAAGTTGTTGTTGCAGTAATTTTT
>NW_013668165.1:36362-39153 GCF_000517525.1 Limulus polyphemus
CGGAGTTGCTAGCCCCGCGACCAACCCTCCTCCTTTCTCATCCTGGACTTCGGACCAGGTAATGGTGGTAGCATCCCTGCCGGGGAACGAACCCGGTGCCTTTGGATTAGAAATCCAACGCGCTATAGGGACACATAAAGGTTCATATTAGCGATTAAAACAGTGTATAATAAAATAATAGTTGCTGGGACAAATGGCTATCTAATTTTAAAAATATACACTCGATGCAATGGATCGGGCGTAGTTTAGGGATTAGCGTTCACGTACTATAAATCCAGGATTCACGGTTCGCGTCTCATTGCCACACAATTACGTTCCGCACTTCGGGGCTGTGAGTGCACTATAAGAGTAACAGTCAAATCCAACTATTCGATCAGAGGATTAGACATAGTAGCCCAGGATTTAACGACGGGTGTTATTGACTAACTGCCTTCCGTCTAATCTATCAGTTATAAAATTGAGTTTGGCTATGCGCAGATAGCTTATGTGTAGCTTTGCGCAAAACACTGAAACAAACAAACGAACAACACTTGAACATTGTGTGAGCATCGAAAGCCATGATATAAATAATTTCAGCAAAGTTTTTATCACAGAGGCATCTTTGTGTGAAGCAGACCTACACGACTTTTTGTCTGTTTCTTGATAAATGTTATCAAAAGACTTTGTCATTCATCGAAATGTCTAAAATGTAGAGTGAGGTGGAAATCCATTCACATAAACAGTGCTGTTTTCAAAGTGAAAGATGTTGTTGACCTACCATCATCAGCGTGTTCGTCTCTGTTAGTTCTAACATCTGGGCCAGAAACACCAAAATCTCATAGCTCGTCTCCCACGGAATCAGATGACGTTCTTTCAAGAGGTATTCTGTCATAGCCAGCATGACATCATAATCCAAGAGGTTAGCTTTGGCCAGCATCGAAGCATCAAACAGTAAGTTGGATCTATCTGCCGGAAACAGGGTCTGAAATAAATGCGGTCAACAAAATATCAGCTTTCTTATTCACATAAATAACGCTATGTACTAGAAAAATATGATAAAATTAGTTTTTATGCTTCTAGAGAAAAAAGAATAAAAATCCTTAACTCATTTATATAAAATACTAGAATTATGTTTACTTTTGACACTTAAAACACAGAAAACATAAAAAAAGCTATCTAATACAACATCAGAACTCATTGTAAAATTCGCTCCCTAATGGCACAAACAATCATTGTAAAATACAAGTCATAACATTGGCCAAACAATTATCTACCCAAACAACACATTTTAATTTAGTAAAACAATTCTTATTGCATTTTATTAATTTAAGGGTATTCCTAGAATGGATTAAATTAAGTCCAAATTAATCACTTTATTGTTATGATGCTTAGGAAGGTTTAGTTTCCGATTCAGAAGACAAATACTCTTCAAAGAAGGATTCTCAATAGGAAAAAAAAGAACAATGCGATATTTGTTGCAACTTCTTGTAAGCTTGAAATAGTCGGATGAACAATATCAAATTTTGACACAATCTATCACATATATCTCTCATATAAAACTTAAAACTGCCTTTTATACACACGAATACTGTTTAGTAAATATCACGGACATTATTTCTTCACAAGAGTTATAATTACAATCTTGTTTAATTACATACCTAATTAATGCAAATATCTTTCATTTCCATTTACAACTTAAAACAAAGAGCGACAGAAGAATTCATAATTAATATATGATATGATAATAAAACAAACTCATTAAATCCAAATAAAACAAAAAATGTGAATTGAAAATAAAATGCACGGATAAATTAAGGTGATTTTAACATTTTTCAATGAAACAGAGGATCAATTCTAGGCTCGATGATCATAATGATGTTTAATTTCGATCAAGATGACCTAATCCCGTTATTCTCGGGTACGTCGATTTTGTAGTATTTATCCTTTTTGAAAAACAAAAACAAAAAACATGAGGGAATCCTCAATAACAGCGGCACTTGAAATACTTTTAAGCAGAATTAGAGTAAATTAATCTATGAGATATTTTTTTACCTATATATTAGTTATATTTTTGTGCGCCAGCAATACCAAGCGTGGGGCGCGCGTATAACTGATTCGATTTTATTACTCATCAGGATTTTTACCAGCCTACCCTCAAATTGGAATTTATTTAGGCAGGATTAGAGTAAACTAGAGCACCGTGACCCGTTGGATCAACCAATATTCAGAGGTAATGAAGAATTCAAGCTAATTTCAATATTGCGTCGAAATTAAGATTTATTTTGAGATAATTTAATTAAATATTTCAATCCATTTGTATTATTCATAATTCAAGAAAAAATATTTGATTGTTGATCGGGAGTAAAAGGTAAGACCATTTCATTTTTCAAAAAAGTGAAGTAAGAAGTTTCGTAAAGAGCGCGAACGGTAGTGTGAATGATTTTTGACTGAGAAAATAAGCAAAGAAATAAACAAACATTCTCAGGGTTTTAGTAGTATAGAGATAGATTCTTCAAGATCTTGTTTTTGTCATCTTACGCCTTTTAATAAAGATGAGAACATTGACAGGGAAATAATATAATAGCCAATGCTCGGCGAGAGGTTTTCGTTTATAAAATGTTGTTGTTCTCGACTTGATTTTTATTTTATTACCTCGTCTCCATAGTTACTATTTGCATATAGTCAATAATATTGTAGGTCCATTTTATTGTTCTTCTTTCTACGCTTCGTTATAACACATTTTCATCTCATCATTTAGTTTCTGTTGTGCATATAGTTGTATATAAGATATTTTAAAGTGATTCATCAGGTG
>NW_013668165.1:39410-40350 GCF_000517525.1 Limulus polyphemus
GAAATTTTATAATAATGGAATGTACGAAAAGTGACCCGAAAAACGGCGCTAACTCGGTAACCCATAGCCCGATTTTAACGAAACTTGATTTATTCTGTTTCTATTCTCATTTCACTACAAATATGGCGCTACTGTGCGCCGTTTTATCTGTATTTAATTATAGACAAGCACACACACAAACAAACAATCTCAGAGTTTTAGTAGAATATATATTAATCTATGAGACCTCAGGTGTGGTCAAATATATCAATCGAAAGGATTTGACCTCCTGAGTCCAAACTGTAATTAGATCTCAAATCGGCCAAGAGATGATGGAGCTATGAAGTAAAAGTTAGTACTTGAAAGGAAAAGTCAGAGCCATTCTATGAGCCGTTATTGCGCGACTAAGAAGTCCATTTCTTAAAAAAAAAACAATGTGTTTTGAATATATAAACTTCTACGTCTGTTTCAGGAAAATAAGGTTTGTTTTTCTTTCTTTTTGCACCTTTGTTCTTAGAAATCGCAAAAGTCCCAGAAATGAGAGCAGAAATCACAACTTACTTCGTGGTTTTTGTTTAATAGGTCAGTGAACTTCTTCCAGTCTGACCTATCGTAGTCCACCAAGTAATATCCAGTCTGTTTTTCGTTAAATTTTAGCCACTCGTCCTCTCCGAGATCAGGAATTTCAATCTCTACTGTTAGGAAAAATATATTAAATACTTATATTTCGAATAAAGTGCAGCAGGCAACAAGTATATCAATACTGAGGAATACATAGTTAAGTTTTTAGCCATTTCCTTATTATGCTCCAATATCTTGCATTGTTTTCTCTCCCTATTTTCTGTTCGTACGTTTAAATTCTAACATTTCGGGTTCCTGTTCATGCAAACCATACAGCACTCCTCTGAAATTTTATTTATTTACGAACGTTATAATATATATTAGAGGTCGTATTAAAAAA
>NW_013668165.1:40360-44483 GCF_000517525.1 Limulus polyphemus
CTCTGAAATTTTATTTATTTACGAACGTTATAATATATATTAGAGGTCGTATTAAAAAAAAAACACTAAAAATTTATTGAATATTTAGCTAACTTACATTTGAAAAATAAAAATGTTCCCAAAGCTAACAAACGATTAAGAAAACTAAATAGTTATGATTTTTTTTAAGTTTTAGTTTATTTACATTTAAAAATACTTGTTTAATAAAATTAACTTTCTCTTAGTATCTGCTATTTGTAAAAATCGTTTCAAATATGAATCAAGAATGAACATACCAGATGAAGAGTTGTGAATCCAAATAAGTTTTGTGTCTCCTTTTGAAGTTACGTAGCTCAATGGCACATCCCATACGTAACTGGAAATGAGATTAACAAGAAACTTAACGTTTTAGGAATTTATCTTATTTTGCTCTACTATATGCAAACGCTATTTTTTCTAAGTTCTGTTTATTTTCTTAACTAAGCCCTAATTACAATAGTGAAACATAAATGGTCGTTCTGGACACTGAATGAAGAAAACAGACTTATCTACACACCCGTAAGGCGAATCGCTTTTATGCTCTTCTGCTGCCTCGGGATCCATCAGGTAGCGCTGCTGTCTGATTTTCACACGATTCCTGTTCACAGGACTACGCCTGACGGTGATGTATGGGTAACCCATCTGCTTAGTCCACGTGTCCATGATTCTTGCATGTTGTAATCTACTGGAAGGGTCTATATAGTGAAAAACACATGTTAATGTTTTTTTATATATATATTTAGTTTCGACTCTGGTGGAAATATATTCCCTACTTAATATTTCAATTATTGTACGAAAACTTTTGAATGGATAAGAACACGTGAAGTTTCGCCAAACTAGTGATTGCAAACGGCACACCAGATGTATAAGACGATCGTTTTGTTTTACAGCATATTTGTTTGTTCACCATAAAATTTATTATCTTTAACAATGTGTACTTTTAAATGTTTCTCACGTATCTTATTTCAAGTTATAACTACAAATCTATTTTCTACATAGTTATTCCAGAAACACAGCACCTTCAGATGAAAGCTGTATTTTGTTTTTGTCTCTCGACACCAAAACTGTTAATTTCGATGAGAGAGAAACGCAAGGTCCAATCTATTATTGTAATTGCCACTTATTATTGAGTTAGATCGGTTTCGAATATTTCTCTACCCTTATAACAACAAAATACTGCAGCAAATTGAAGAAAAAGTCCATCGTAATGACCTCCGGTAGGAAAGTGGTAAGTTTGGGAACTTAGAAAACTCAAATCCGGTGTTCGATTCCCCGCGGTGGACACAGCAGACAGCTAAATGTGGGTTTGCTCTAAAAACAACCAAACCAACAAACTATTGGAATTGTGGTTTGTAATAAATGTGTATGACGTTTGAAATGTATATTCATATCGTTGAATATATTACTGTACTATAGTTTCTTCAACCCTCTTTTTTTTTTTTGTAGATATTGCATTTACAGAGGAAACGCAACCACGAATTACGTTATATCTGTTAGTAATGTGGGCATTCAAACCACCTCAGTGATATGGCTTCACAACGCGATCAGATCGTAGTTAAACAAAGAGATAATGTAACAATTTAACAATATAATATTACAATAGTTAAATAATAAAAAATCGGGGTGATTAAGTAAAATATGGTGATATGTGATATGACAATACGTCTGTATATTAAGTAAACAAGTTTTCAGTTAATAAAAAAAATCTAGGATATTTATCCCACGAAATAATTATATGGATTTTATATTTTTTGCAAGCTTTCTATTTTGTTGTTGGAACAATGCTAACAGTAGTTAGAGTACAGATTCGATAAACAACGTCACCTAGCAACAACGGTCCACATACGGGTGACATATCGTAGTATTTTCTTATTTTAATGTTATAAAACAACGTTCTCATGTGATGAGTGTTTAACCCTATCTCTGTCCTGTACATCACATGTAATTCACAGGACATAATATTAAGCGCCTGAGTGTCATTGTGATTCACAGCTACATTTATGTGATATACAGCCGATGCTCGTGAACGCGGCAATAGGAACTGGTTGTTTTGGTTCAACATATGAGATTAAAAGAAAGCTTCATAAAAGCAGCACGTGTGACGTCCAAAGCGCATGTGAATGATGATAGGATATTCAGGAATTTTAGTTGGTAAAACTCCATTTCATTCTTTCAATAATACTAGAAGAATATCCTTCACTCATACCTATTTGGATAAGTAGTCAAATAAACGAATCCATAAAAACCATTAAGTAACCTAAAGCAGGAAGAGGGTTAAGATCTTAGGATATTTAAGCAATAGAGGTGTGTGTGTTGATTAAGCAACAATAATACGTGTACTAATTTCACAATTACTTAAAATAAAAACCTGAAACTAATAATTTAAGACAGTGTTCTCCAAACTGTGGGGAACATACTAGTGGCTGAGGAGGGACGTTTTGGCGGAAGAGCCCAAAGTAACGACGGAAGAGTTGGAGATGACGAAGATAACCTAACCAACTATCACTTTGCTGTTAAAGCTTTTTTTTATTGCTCTCGTATTTACTCACTCCTTACAAGCATTCTAAAAAGTTATTAAAAATAGGTAAAGAAAATGGTGATTTTGCTGTTGTCACTTGCGCTATTTAAAGTTTGTAAAACACTGGTAAAATATTTTTTCTGTACCATTAGATAGTTAAAGGCCTGTGATGGTGAATAATTTATCCTGATTGAATGGATTTGATATGGTCTGATAAAATTTATAATCAATAGTGTTATTTTCAGCCGCGGCATAATGGCTCATAAAACATATCTGCATTTGTTTGTTTTTTATTTGTTTTTTCAAGTACAAACTTTTAGCTCATATCTCCGCCATCTCTTGACCGATTTGAAATCTAATTATAGTTTTGGACTCAGGAGGCCAAACCCTTTCGATTAATGTATTTGATCACGCCCAAGGTCTCATAGATTAATTTACTTTAATCCTGCCTAAAAGAATTTTAATTTGTAGGTAGGCTGGTAGAGATCTTGATGAGTAATAAAGTCGAATCGGGTATATGCGCGCCCCACGCTTGGTATTTCTGGCGCACAAAAATATAGCTAATAGAAAGGATAAAAATGTCTCATAGATTAATTTATTCTAATCCTACCTAAAAGAATTTCAAGTGCCGCGGCTATTGACGATTCCTTCTTATTTTATTTATAGTAAAAAAAGTGTAAAATAATAAACTATACGTATATGCAACAAGCTTGTATTATAATATCGAGTCAAAACTGTATCAGGAACATATCTATTGTTGTTCAACAACACTGACCAAACAAATTGTACCAAAAGGGCATTTATCCTGCAACCCAACTACTTAAAAGCTTACAAGTGCCTAAAGGGATAATAATATTTATCTTGCTGCTGTTCTCACGATCCGAGTTTATGTGAGAGACACTTATAGCTTAGTAACACACATGTGACACAACGAAAAAAAAAGTGTTGATGGATCAGACACACCTACAAGTAGAAGACCACTAAACATTTCTGTATTAAACGATTAACGTTCTTTTTTTTTTGTTGTTGTTTTTTGTTTAATTTTGTGATCACTGCCAATAAACATGCACATAACTGAACTAGCATTTGTGTGTTAACAGAGCTTTGTGTTCAACTAGTAATTGAATTATTTTGGTTTAAATTACGTCTGCTTTGATTTTCTTTTTATTTCTCTATAACTTTGATTAAATCGGTCACTAAGCTCAGAAATAACTGGATTTTCTTAGAACAGCTAAAAAGATTTGTTTTGGCCATATGTAAAATAGGTCATTCAAAAGGCATAAGACTCGTCTGGGAGCTTTAAATCTAATGGTTTTTTTATCTCTTTGTCCACGCATGCGTACTTGATTTGTTTGTAGATGTTCAAACATGGCCTGGAGTACCTACAACGTGGTGGTTAGGGCGCTCGACTCGCTCGCAATCTGCGGGTCACGGGTTCTAATCCCCGTCAAACTAAACATGCTCACCCTTTCAGCCGTGGGGACGTTATAAAGTGACGATCAATCCCACTATTCGTTGGTAAAAGAGTAGCCCAAGAGTTGACAGTGGGTGGTGATAACTAGCTGCCTATCCTCTAGTCTTACACTG
>NW_013668165.1:45402-59864 GCF_000517525.1 Limulus polyphemus
GACGACTAGCGCAGATAGCCCTCGTGTAGCTTTGCGCGAAATTCAAAGCACAAACACACACCTACAACGTAGTTCACTCTGAGTCAGTGTTTGACTTACCGATCAATTTAAAAGAGACCGAGGTTTAAGTTATAAAAAAAAACTGATCTTTTATAATATGTGTGACGAATTATAAAAGTAGCCGCCATGAAATATTTCCAGTTAGTATTTTCGTCGTTTATTGCCCCCACCCTGGAGTATCAGCAGTAAACTTAAGGGTTTATAACGCCAAAGTTTTAAATTACTTCTTGTACCATTGTCAAGCCTAGCTCATTAATCCTTTGGAACTACGAGGGTTTTTGATTTTTGATTTTTTATCTATTAGACTACATTTATATATTCTTAGTTCATTAATCCTTTGGAACTACGAGGGACGTTGATCTTTGATTTTTTATCTATTAGACTACATTTATATATTCTTAGCTCATTAATCCTTTGGAACTACGAGGGACGTTGATCTTTGATTTTTTATCTATTAGACTACATTTATATATTCTTAGCTCATTAATCCTTTGGAACTACGAGGTACTTTCGTAAATAAAAAATTAGACTATATTTATTTATTCTTTGATTTTATTGTGTAATAGTAAACTTTCTAGAAGTCTATATTTTTCGATAAATGCTAACTACTATTACAAAAATTTGAAAAACACCATTTATATTCTTCCAAAGACAGTACTTCAAAACATGTATAATGTTCAAATCAAAAGGAATTGGTACTTACACCAGATGTCGCTTCTGTCAGCTCTTTCCACAAGTCATTGGTACGGGCATTATCATACTGATATTTTGTAAGAAACATCTGTAATAGAGAAAAAATTTGAATCATAAAACTGATAAACATAACCAAAAGTATTATCGTTACTCTAAGGTTAACAACACTAAATACAGACCCTTTAAGTTCAAAAATCGTAATGCTACATATTTATTGTGTACTATAACCTATGATAGCGCATATCTCGTTTTGGAGAAAGAAGTCAAATAATGCATTCTACATTCTAAAGTCTATGTTTTCTTTAAAATTTACATAAAAGTGGAGATCTGAAAGCCGAGTTATTTTTATTTTAAATGTAACGATTTAATTGTTTTTACTATAATAACCTAAACATCTACTATTAAGTAGTTTCCTCCTTATCATTGACACTGCAAGTACTTTCAAATCGGTAGTTTTTATTGTTATTCTTACTCTAGAAATTTATAACTTGACGAGAATATCTCAGATACACTTATTTAGTTCTTTTCATTACGCTAAACTGCTTGCTTGAAATTATGTAAGTCACAACTTTCGAATAAAAACTTTTGTATCAAAGTAATTAACATCACTAATTAACGCCTATATGTTTCTGATTTTTATCAAATAATAATAAATATTGTTTGATATATATAATCAGTGAAAGTTTTCGAATATCCTAAGCCTAATATGAGGATCAAGATATCAAACTACGTTCCTCCTATGTTCGTTGTACATTCAGCTGTTTTGCGAATGAATTAATAGAGATGAAGAAATTGATTATGAAAGGCACATAAGCAAAAGTTTATATGGAATAATGTTTCGTTTGGAAACCATACGATAATAAACTCAAAATGCATAGAAATGACACCATCTATTAGTTTAAGACGATTAAAATAGAAACAGACAAAATATGTGAATACAGTCCATGAATCTAAGTTACGTACTTGAAAAATAATTTTATATTGGAAATGTGTCGCCATCTATTAACTCATAAAATTCAAAGTACAGAGAAACAAATGAGAGCCACAACATTATGTGTGTATATATATACAGATAGTATTTTTTTCCTTATGACCAAGGACTTTACATAGTTAGTGTTTTATACGTACAAATTGGAAAATGTATTGTTTTGCAAATGCGGGAATTTTTTAATCGTATTCTTTTGTGCTTCTTGGTTTTGAAACTATTATTAAAATTTCTTGGTTTTGAACGTTTGCTGAGTTATGTCACCTCAAATGGGTCAGAGGTAATTTTACTGACTTGTAACGCTTAAATCCGAGGTTCGATTCCCTGCGTTGTACAAAGTGCGGATAACCTACTGTGTAGCTTTGCACTTAAACACACACGCACGCGTGAACTATACAAGAACAACGAAAAAGGTCACAACAAAACCAGATCTTATTTTTTTATTTTTGTTTTCCTTCGCTGAAATAGTAACATTTTAAATGGTAAGTTTGTTCTCGAAGTAATTTACTGTTTGTCTATAAACCTACCGCATTTTAGGATAAGAACTGTAAAGCGATGGGCGTGATCGAGTAGTTAATATGCCTGGACAATGAATCTGAGGAATCACAGTCAACGACCCATTGCCGCAAAAACTGCAGCTTTAGGTCGTGGGTGCGATGTAAGAGAGACGTTCAAATTCCACTATTTAGCAAGACAAAAGTAGAGGAGTTGACGATGGGTGCTGTTCACCAACTGTATACTCTCTAGTCTATCAGTTAAAAAAGTAAGGCTGTTCGCAGATAGCGCTTATGGAGGTTTGAGCGAAATTCTAAAACAAACAGAAACCGTAAAGCCTTTCATGAAGTACTAAAATTCTCAGATATTTACTTTCTTCTACTGTGGATGTATGTGAATAGTAACATTTTGCATGTACTGGGATCCATAACAACCCGGTATAGATTACAAAACTAGAATGAATACATTGGGTGCAATATTTCAGAAGTTACCAACAAAAAAAAAAAAAGAAAAACGTGTAGCTTTAAAGCGAGTCCTACTGACCTAGAAATTTGAGATAAATACACAGGTCGTGAGGTTACGGTGTTAAAGTAATAACAAATGACTTAATCATCTTATACTTTATAGGTAAACTATGTATTTTTAAGGGCAGCCCCGCAGTAATTCACGGGTAAGTTTAAAAATTTATAACTCTAAAATTTGAGGTTTGATCTCTGCGGCTGGCAAACACAGATAACTTCTTGATAGGCTTTGTGCTTAACAGCAACCAAATCTTATTCAAAAACAGTTCTTCAGTAAAAACTTATGGGAATTTATAGAACCGTGTACTTTAGTGCTTGCATCATTTAAAGACATTCACCGAGCCTTTTATTCACGGAAATTGACTGAGAAGAGAGATAAGTTTGTGCGGGAAATTCCTGGTCCAGAAAGAAAAAGCGTTTTCGTGAAAAGATCCAGGATGTGGATGTTTTGAAGTTTGGGTATTTCTTCATGAAATATATTTTAAAAGTTCTAAAGCATTTACACGTTTTCTTTAAGTTAACATAAACAAGTCTATTAACAACTGGAGTTATTACAAGTCACGTTAACTGTTCACGTACGAACATAAATAAAACTAATTGCCCAACAAGTTATGAAAGTATATTGAACAGTTGTTTTGTGTTTACACTAGATCTGCGTACCTATTAGTTTATTCCACATTTAAAATTATATTTTCTAAATTTTGTTTTCCGCTGAAGAATATTAAGGTATATATATATAAATAATATATATATATATATATATATATATATATAACTAGTATTTATTGACAAGCGCGTTATCGCGTTGGGTTGCAGATCGAGGGATTCAAGGCTCGATACGTGATATCGCTGAACCGATGCCGGTTTTGTAGCTGTCAAAGTATTATAAAAGTGACAGTCAATCATTTTATGTGGCCTCTGGTTAGTAATTCAAAATTAGAGATGCCTAAATTCTAAGTCTCTGACCTGGCATACCGATAAGGTACCATTCGGTTTGAAAATTATAATTACCTTTTCATACACAAAAATATAAATTATGTTTTATCAGTTTCACACGTCTGCTTCAAGAAATAAACTGTGTGCTTCAGTTTAAGTATTTTTTTTATTTTTTAGCTACTTGAACATTTTAAAATTACGCAACGAACTTTCATTTAAAACTAAAATATTGTCACTGAAATTCGACTGATTTCTTTATACAAACTATTTCAATAATTGTACAGATGCTCTTTCTCAAAACGAAAAAGACGCACGTTAGACCTGTGTTTGACTTTCTGTTTTGGAGCTGTCGTCCCCAGTGGGTCAGAGTTAAGTTTAGGGCATCACAATTCTCAAATCTGTGGTTCGATTTCCCATAGTAGACAGAACATAAATAGTCAATTATGTAGCTTTGCGCTGAAACAAACAAACAAATTCAGCGTTGGCGAGCCTGGTTAGGATCCGTGCAATACCACAGAATATTCTTTATATTTTAAGCTTTGAGTGCGTTATGTGAGTAACAGTCAATCCCTTAGCATGGCTAGTGAGTGGTAGGGTGCTGCTGACTGGCTATTTTCTCTCCGGTCAGTAGTTCTAAATTAGGAACATTATGAGATAGCCTTAGTAGTTTTTCCATAAATACGGAATACAAAAATAATAAAAAATGAAGCAATACAAATTTACGTTTTTCAGGACATGTACGAAATAACTGAAAGAGCTTATGAATTTGATCTACTAAGAGATGCCCGTTAAATGAGGAACTTAATTAAGAAATATACTATGGTGTCATAAAAATCAAATAATTTAATAATGTGCTCAGAACACCCTAAAAGACGTAAAATAAAAAGAAAAGTATTACGTACAGTGGAACAACATGATATTGGTGTTTTAGATAACCTTGCGTAGAACTACAAATACAATAAATAGATTTGATCTTCTCGGTTTAATCACACGAAGTTATAAAGAATAAGAAAAGCATCATTAAAGGCTAACGCTGATTCTGTACTGTAGAATTTCTTGAATCTGAACCGGATGGAGAGAAACATGGCGTCCTTTTTGATTTACGTATACAATGCCAGTAACTTATGCTCACACGTTTATTAGCATTTGTTTTTAAAATGTAAATCCTGTTTGACATGAAACGCTGGAATAATATTTTAATGCACGATAAACGTGGTGCAACCATGTAATTCTCTTACTCTGATGGTATTGTAATTGACACTGTAGCTGAAGTTCAAGGATCGTACTTCTGAAACACAAGTAAAATATATATATATATATACTATTAATATTATTTACAAATACTGTATGTTATAGCTAGTTTTCAATAAACAAACTTACAGTGACACCCTTCCTGAAAGGTTCTTTTCCAACAAAATATTCCAGCATGCGAAGAACTGATGCTCCCTGTAAAAAATAAATAAATAAATAATATATATATATATCATAAATAGGATGGATACAAAATTAGATATTCAGACAACAAAACAAAAAACAGTAATGAAGACACGTCGGCAGTATTCAGCTGCTAAATTAATTCAGTACTAAAATGAGACACATAAACACCAACTCTAATACAACATCAACCAACAAAAAGCAGCAATAAAGACATATTGATTGTATTCAGTCATTAAAATAATTGAGTACTATACATTGACGTGTAAATACCATCCATGGTACATTATCAAAAAACAAGGCAGCAATAAAGCTAAGCGGCCTCTATTCAGTTACTAGAATAATTCAATATTACAGGGAGATGTATAAATTTCAGTCGTGGTGAATTAACAAACAAAACCAGCAACAAAGACTTCCGGATTGTATTCGGTAACTAGAACAGTTTAGTACTACACAGATATATGTGTGTGTGTGTGTGTGTGTGTACACTAGCCACGGTACGATAAGAACAACAACAACAAAACGACAACAAAGCCTTGCGGGCTGTATTCAGTTACTAGAACAGTTTAGTACTACACAGATATATATATATATATGGAAATACTAGCCACGGTACGATAATAACAACAACAACAAAACGACAACAAAGACTTGTGGGTTGTATTCAGTTGCTTAAATAGTTCAATACTACACTGAGACGTATAAATACCAGCTATGGTACACCACGAACAAACAAATGGCAGGAATATATAATTTACTCACTTTACAGAGACGTTTAATAACACAGGCTTGTGATGGTTTTATTCTCTTGAAATGTTTACATGTTCTACAGTAATTCCTATACGCTGAATCCGAAAATGATATCCATTTTGCTCCATCACGTACAAATTTTTCACATAACGTCATAACGCAATGCATTAAAGAAAGACCACAACACGCAGTTTGAGACTAAAAGGCGTAGATTTCACAAATAAAATCAGGATGAATGAGTATGCATATTCGTTTGACATCACTGTTCTTTCCTTTTCTTCAGTTTGTTTGTATTTTTGTTAACAAACATAATAACAAAAAATGTTTTGATCTAAGTAAGAGTTTTATTTTCTTCCCAATTTGTAAGAAATCCTTACGTTATATAAAAAAATTAATATTATTTTCGAAATTTGCGTAGCTGAATTGTGGAAAATCCGTTATCAAAACCAAAAAACTTTTATGAAGGTTAAATTCGCAGGCGTGCGTTATCAGTGGTGATATAGGAATACTTCATGTTCGACAAATGATTATGATTTAGTAACGAAAAGAGACAACAACGAGAAAATAAAACAAATTTCAGATATATATAAGTATTTACCTATGAGTTCATAGTATAATGTTCACATAACAAACATTTTGAGTTTAAAGACTTTAAATGCGTGATTAAAGAGAAACAGTAAAGAAAGACATTTTTGTTGTATAAATTAGCTTCTGCGTTTTAGGTTTCATACTTAACGAACCTTGCTGTATGAAATGGTATCAAATATTTCTGTTATCTCATCAGGGTGGTTAACAATTTGGACAATGGGATGAGAACTTAGAGTTGCATCCAGATGCATCACTGGCTGAAGATCAATGGTTATGAACTGATCCTCCTGGATAACCAAAGTAAAAAAAAAAATGAGTATTAAATCTACATATCAAACTGTATATCAAAAATCCATAAAAAGGATATTCTAACAGATGTTAAGACTAAAACGAGACATAAAAAATACGTTTTTTATGTATTTATACTTCAAGAATTCGAAAAGTAATATAATTTACAAACAACATTTTACTGTATTTCCACTACATACCAAATACAAATACTTGATGCATATGTTACCAAATTTTTATTAAGCGATTCCTATGTGATAGTAACACACTTATAACCTATTTTGTAATTCTATCTTTCACACTGTGTTAATATAGACATTAATTTGTGTTTATTTTTTTAACTTGTTCTGTTTTGTTTTTTTTGATATCCCAAAGATAGCTTAAAATAGCGACAACTAAGGGCAAAAATAGCTAAAATATGGCTAAGATGATGTGTCGCTCTTACTGAAAAATGAGATGATTATACATCCTCAAATGTAAATGTAGCTAGAATTGAAACAAAATCAAGTAACGTTAAAGCTTTCTTAACACACCTAGAATATCTATCATAATGTAAACATTTCAAAACCGCTTGACGTTATATAATAGTAGAAACATTTCTGGACAAATATTGTTTAGAATTTTATTTCCAGTTTGTAGTTTTATTACAACATTGTACTCTAAGAGTTAACTGGAGTATTACACGCGTATCTGATTATATTGCAAATGAAAATTACTCGAGTTTGAATTTTTTTTTATGTACAATACAGGTGTTAAACCTGTCTCGTTGATAATAAACATAACCTGACGGACATACACAGAGGCGACCAATATCAGCAGAATAAATATAATTGCGTAATTAGGAAACCGCTTACTTACTATGTCCCATGTTGGCTCTACATGTTTCATACCCTTGTATTCTATGTAGCTAGCAAACCCTTCGTTTAGCCACAGGTCGTCCCACCACTTCATGGTTACTAAGTTACCGAACCACTGCCAGAAACAGACAAAGAAAATTAATTATATTGCAGAAAACAAGTCGAATGTTGTTATTTTTGGCACTCTGACAATAATAAATAGATATGAGAGGAGGAAAACTCAAACTTGATAGCAAATAATGAATATCACATTTTATTATTACATTCAAAATTGCATAATAAAAACAGAGTATGAAAAAATTTAAAGGTCTTGAATTTAGTCGTTACACAATACTATGATATCCATTATATCTATTTATGAAGATAAATTATTAAGCAATACGATATAATATTTTGAACGTATATAAACATAAAATGTGATATTTGAATTACTTGTAATGCCTTAGATCTATAGCTGTGTCTCCCACAAATATTTCAAACACGAACTTCAATCTAATGAATAAAAACCTTCGCTTGAAATGCATGACGCTAAGGTGTCGAACCACAAGCGAACATTATTGTAAAGCCCATCATTTATTTCAGTACTAAATAGGACATACGTCATGCATTAATAATTAGAACATGTACTTACTAGTAGCTTGAGTACAAAAGAAACCCAGCTGTTCACTTTAATGAGTGGTTTCCTTACCATGTGCGCCATCTCGTGTGCTATTACAGCTACTATCCGTTGTTTGTTCTGGGGGCTAGACACATGAGGGTCATAGAGCAGATTTGTCTCCCTGAAAGTAATCACTCCCCAGTGTTCCATCGCTCCAGAGACAAAGTCAGGAATAGCAACCATATCTGAAATATAAAAACCACAGAACTACAGGAGTAAATTCCTATTACTATATGTCTTTTAGTGAAATAAGACATTGAAGGAAAGCGTGGATTAAAACCAGAATTTTGCATACCCCATGAAGTTTAAAGACAATGGCATTCTTTAAAATATTTGATGACTGTTTTATGTTATTATGGCACAGAGTACAGATTCTGAGTTTTATTTCATTTCGTTTTTCTATCCATTTGATCAATTAATTTTCTATAATTAATTGTAAGCTACACACGTATGAAATACAAATATTAATTATTGTGGATTTTAAAACACGATTATAATTCTTCTCACAGATATTAAATTGAAACCTATAACTTTTGACAAAGTTAACACAGTTGTTCAAAAGTCAAGCGTCATATTTGAAGCTCGTAACAAAAACATCAGAACAAGTATAAATATGGTTTATTTTCTTCTCACAATTTAGAAAGTACAACTATACATAAAAATGCTTCTCTAATCTTCAATTAGAAATGAAGAACGTAACTTTTAAATATACCATCAGTTATTTGGGAAATAAAACCCACCTTGTTTCGGTAGAGGATAATCCAATTGAAAGTAGTCCTCGTAATGATTTAGAATTCTAACACCAACGTCTAAGGCGTATTTAGTTTTCTCTACTTGGTCAGGGGTGGCGTATACACGAAACTGAACAACAAGACGTGTTTATTATTAACACTACACGAATATTTCATTGGCTTATTATTGCTAGGTTGATGTTAAGCATTTAGTGGCAAAGACAGTAATTTTGATTATGTGATATTTTTCTTCAAACCGTGGGTAATACACATCATCCTATCCTAAACTGTTATATGTTTGAAGAGTTTATTTTGTATACAGATTGAGACTAAGAAAAAATACTGTTAATTCAACTAACTGAAAAATATAGGATAATAGATTTATTCTGTAGTTGCATTACAATTATAATTCAAACAATTTTAAAATTAATGTTAAGGTATTTTATTGCAAAACGCACAGTACATGATCTTTAAAAAATATAATTTATAATGCAAACCAAACTAACGCTGGGTAGAATATCAATACGTTCAAATACAATAATAAGAAATGGTGACATTTAATTATGAGGTTCAAATACATAAATTTAATACATCCAATACTTTCCAATACACCCGTCAAAAAATAAGTATCTATGAGATTGTCCTTTATACGTGTAAACATAAGTATTCAAGTTGTGGTAGCCCATTCGCTGAAGGAACGTTTATCTAGATTTAAAGTTTAACACCAAAATTGGAAGTCAATCGAACATAAATTACCACGTTTTTTTATCATAACAACATCCAGCAAACGATGAAAAGTATTAAAATTGCTCTTCAAAGATAATTTAGTATTAGAGCTTTCGAAAAATACAATTATTTGTGCTTATCGGTTCACCATTTGCTGAGAAATCTTCATTTGAAAATGAGTTCTTACTCCAAATTTTGTCAAGACTTTGGTGAAAGTCCGTTGTGTTTTGCAAAATAATTTACCTACGATAGTTCTATTTCAATGCTAAACTATTCAATATGTACTGGTACTCGTAGTAACTCAAGTCTCATTTGAAAAGTGCAAGGTTAGAAGGTATGATGCTTACTATGTATGAAACAACTGCATCTTGAATGCAGTAATGATGGGTTCCTGTTAAAAATACAATGATCAAAAAAAGAGGTCAACTAAAAACGTTAGAATTCAATCAAAAGAAGGTAAAAAATTTAAATCAGAAAGAATATTGTACTTTGTTTTTCTAATTATAGATATTTTCATTGTCTTAAGTCATTCATTGATTGACAGACTTAGATATGATTGATCAGACCTCAACCAACGAAATTCATTAGAATAGTTGAGGAACATTTAATGTTGTTTCTACTAATTGCACAGAGTGTGCTAGATATGATGAACATTTTTAAAACCATTCTAACAATGCAACTCAATGTTAAAAAGAATGGCCCTCAGTAAAAGTAACCTTGCTTTGAGTAGACTTTTCATCAACACTAAAATAACATTTTGCGAGTTCCTTTGCATTTTTTGAAACAACAGATCGAAACTTCAAACTTATAAAAAGTCGTGTATAGGAATTAGTCTAGCGTATTTTATCTTGTTCAATGTAGACCTCAAAACGTGACAATTTCTGTACAATCAACTCACGATTTTCGATTAAATAACCATTTCAGTTATTATAACTCATGCTTAGGAGGATCAGCTGTGTAAATGTAAAGATGATTTTAACTAATCATATGTATTATTATAATTCAAGTACTTGAAAATAATCTATATAGATGTCCAGTTTATTTTAAATAATCATGTGTATTATTGTAGTTCAAGTACTTGAAGATAATGTATATAGATATGAAGTTTATTTTAAATAATCATTTGTATTATTGTAGCTCGTGTGTTGAAAAATCATTTGTGCAGATATAAAGTTTATTTTGAGTAACCAATCAATTTAATGTTCCTCATTGTAACTTCTAGAAATAGTTCCCTGGTAGGTCAGAGATAAGTTTACCGAGTTGCAACGGTAAAATCCGGGGTTACATTCCCCGTTTAGTACAAAGTGCAGATAGCCTATTGTGTAGCTTTGCGCTAATTCTGCAAAAACACCAACGTATATAAACAAAATCTCATTTATAAAAATAAATTATGTTTTTCTGCTGAATAACCCAGAAGAATGAATTAGCAGCAACGAAGCTATATATTATTCAAATCCTATATAAGTATAGATTTACTGTAATGAGTATTATAATTCAATTTAAAATACCATACATATACAGTGAACATTTGAATGGAGGTGTACGGATCTGTGCTGGAGAAACGTGTATGCATTTAAAACTCTCGAATGAACACCTGATTGGTTGTATAACATGCTTTAGATATTTACTATGCTACTTCTAGAATACAGTCGCATATCGTTTGGCAGAGAAACGCTTGAATACTTATAAGTTTATTGTCTGGTGCGTTGGTTTTATTGTTATTTCTTTAGAAGACTATCATGTTTGAATGTGAAACATTTAGTGCACGAGTATCATTGAATAAACGGAGGCTCTGCCAATCACACAAACATAAATTTTCTGTAGTCGTGCATATTTCACTAGGGAACTTTATGAGGTAATTTCAGTTACTGCAATATATGATAATACATGTGGGTAAAATATCTTATATGAAATAACTCTTGGAAATACGTTTGGATGCAAATAGGTTGCTGTAAGAACATCGGGGGGGGTCTAAATATTTTAAATATGTCTTTTATTTCAGCTCTCCTTTTTAGGGCTCATCTGAACTGTATTAAGTCCTCTACTAAAAGATATAAGCATATAAAGACATTTTGTTTGACAACTGTTTGAAAAACTTCAAGATCTTCATTGGTGTAGAGTAAGTCCTCCTGTGGTCCTTCTTCGCCAAACATAGGAGGCGCAATAAAGATTTTTTGTTTGTTTGTAGTTTTATAATTAAACTTGAAATAATTAATTTTCTCGTTTCATTATTTTTAATAGAACTTGAAAAGCGTACGGTTTATCAAAAAGTATATGCAATATCCAGTGTCGTGGAGGCTTTTCGCCTAATACCAAGGCTCATCAAGCGGCTGAGATATGAATAAATCGACTGTGCTTGAGACGTTATTTATATTATCAAATTGCATGAACAACAACTGTTGTGATAAGAACTACATTAAGTTAGTGAGGTGTAATTTTCTTGTTAATCTTTTGCCCATCAGTGGTTGAACGGTAAGCTTAAAATCAGGTTTAGATATCCGCGGTGGTGAGAGCACAGGAAACTCATTGTGTAGCTTTGTGCTTATCAACAAATATACAAAAATTGATTTTATATGAGTCAGTTACAAATCGTAATTATAGATAAGAATTAATAACACTATATTATTACTTATTGTTTACTATTACCATTTGCTTTTACTTGAATTGACTTTACCCATAATTCAGAAGAACTAGCGAACCAGTAAGCTAGTCTTCTTTTTTTCCTAAAGCTTGTCAAGCAACTACAGCGTCAACGGGAGAAGGTTACCTTTGTAATTCTAAGAACTTCTGAGCGAAAATAAAGGATAAGGTGTATCAACAGTTCAAACACACTATATCTGCCATATCCAGTGCCAACGAGGTATTTCACAATACCAAAACTCATCAGTCCGTCTGGAATACGACAAACACAGTAGTGGTTGAGACTATCAAACAATGGATTCCCACTTTTATATCTGGTACACTAACGGAAAGGCATAGCAAGTTAAAACTACCAACTGCAGATTGATAGACAGACAGATAGATAGATATTAATTCCGTTCTTAATTCTGAAGATAGGATAAATCTAAATGATTAATAATGGTATATATTAGTATATTTAAATATTCAGACACATACCGGCTTATTCTTCGCTGTGGAAGACTCTTTATAGCCAAAATCAGACACGATGAAGCATGCTAAATACGTAACCATTTCAACTGATTTCTCAAACGTTGTGACCATCAGCCCGTCATTTCTTGGATGTTGGCTCTGTGGAAATTTTGCGGTGAAAATTAGTATGATATTTTCAATTAAGCCGTTAATTTCGTGTAAAACACATAAATTATATTTTCAAAATGTGAAATTTCAAGTAACTTCCACAATTTTCTAAGATGATCAACAATCTTCTAAATCAAATTTTCCTCCTGCTTACAATGAAACTGCTATCCTAAATGTTTGAGATAATGAAAGACGTAAGATGTCTTGTAGAAACGTGTTATGGGCCATAAATTCCATTAAAATGTTAAAAAGTAGTTTAATTTAAATTAAATAAATTTGTTAATTCTTTTTGTGTCAACAAAAACATTATACGACACCAAATTCATGATATTAAGTAACCAAACTATTTCTTTAAGTCACCAGAGTCATTCTATTGTTACCAAAGTCATTCTAATATATTGGTATCACGCAGAAATAATAACTGGTGCTCTAATGTTGATGTTGGTTTCAGCTTTGGAGAAGATAACCAGTAAGTTGTGTTTTAATTTAAGTTAAAGCAATGAAGAAGTTGTAACATCACAAAATCTGGACTTTAGTTCTCTCAAGTTTTATAAATCAAAATCAGCGTTTCAAGATATGGATTAGTTTTAAAAGTTTGCGAATAACTAGTGGTACAATTCTTTCATTAGCTTATAGGTATGTTTTGAAGCTAAATGTATGATTTAGAGTACCTTTAACTTGATGGCATTGTCGAGATTTAGAAAGTAGTGTCTGAAAACGTTTTATATTCATGTACTATGTTTGTCATCTTGCTTAGAACACACAGTTCTTGGAGCTGAAATGAATGAAGTCTATTGGTCCGGCATGGCCATGTGGTTAGGGCGCTCGATTCATAATTTGCGGATCGCGTGTTCGAATCCCCATTCCACCAAACATGCTCGTCCTTTCGGCCTTGAGAGCGTTATACTGTGACGATCAATTCCACTATTCATTGGTAAAAGAGTAGCCCGAGAGTTGGCGGTGGGTGATGATGACTAGCTGCCTTCTCTCTAGTATTTTACTGCTAAATTAGGGACATCTAGCGTAGATAGCTCTCGTGTAGCTTTGCGTGGAATTCAAACCAATTATGTCTATTTTAATATTATGATAACATTCCAACTGATAAAAACAATCACACAAATAGACGTTATGAACGCAATAAACTCCACTAAAAACAAAGCCCTAGGAGAAGTCAGCATACAGGTTGTCCTCCTTAAAAAGGCACTCAAAGATTGTATGAACACCTAACAGCATTATTTAACCTATCTCTGAACTCTGGATACATCCCGGTTTCTTGGAAGTAAGCGATTGCACTAATGTTCCATAAACCAAACAACTACCGCCCGATCATTCTGATTGGCTGTGAAGGGAAAATTCTGGAAAAAATAATTGGAAACAGACTTTCAAATTATCTAGAAGAAACCTCAAAATTACCGTAAATCCAAAATGGATTTATGAAATATAGACAAACAATTGACCACTTGGTCAGATTAACATAAACCC
>NW_013668165.1:60864-66890 GCF_000517525.1 Limulus polyphemus
GTTCCGTATGACTGAAACGAACCTACCGCGCGTAATTATTCGCTGGTTATCTAACTTTTTGGAAAACAGAAAATGTAAAATAAATGTTAGGGGAACCTACTCGGAGTCATTTACTCCAGAAGCAGGCGTCCCCCAAGGAGGGGTAGTTACCCTATTCTATTCCTCATGTGCCTAAGCAATATGCCACTAAAAGACCCCAACTCAGTATTTTCATATCAATTCGCAGATGATGTTGAGGTTTGGAATAGTGCTCCCACCTCATCTCTAGCAGCAACAAATATTCAACAACAATTAAACACTATAGAAGAATACTGCTAAAAATATAGAATAAAAATAAATGTCCCCAAAAAGCAACTAGAGATGTTTACAAAACATAAAAATAATCCACCGAAGCTATATATGAATGGGATACTTCTCCAGACCACAACTTCAGCTAAATTCCTCGGCCTAATCTATGACTCCAAACTGACATGGACTAAACACATCAACAATATATTAACTAAAGTTTGGAAAAGAACAAATTATGCAAGAAGTCTAACAGGCAAAAATCATGGAACCACAACAGATGATATCATAAAAATATATAAAACGTACATTCGACCAGTAATAGAATACGCATGCCCAGCATGGTTAAACATAACAAGTAAACAGATAAATAAATCCCATACAATACAAAACTAATTACTCATAACAGCCTATAAAGTACCACGCAGCACATCATCCAAATTCATGCACAATTACATAAATATGCAAACAATCGCCGATAGACTCTTGCGTAATTCTCTAAATTACTTTAACAAAGATTTACATAAAAACGATCTACTGTGCGAACGTGACCGCTACTACGTACATGATAGAAATGGGTCTAAGCACCTGTCGCCACTCAATATGTATATTAAAACATTTAAAAGGGTATTCATGTGAAATGTTCTTCAATTGAGATTGAAGCTAGTGAAATGTGAGAATAACATTCTGAGGTGTTCGTGATGTACAAGACAATGTAATAGCGAACTAAGCGAAGATGTATACAATCACATGAATGTAACTGTTGCTACCTACATGGGCGTTGCCCTCAAAGGGGTCGGAGTAAGTGCGGTTTACACTGACCCTCATGTTGTATCTCCATATACATTCAACAGCAACCATGCAACATCGTACAGGAGGGAGGAAGAGGTCAACGAACCTGACCCTCCCAGGTCTTTAAAGACCTAAATACCGATAAAATGCAAAGAGAGATAAAGATTATGATAACATAATAATGCGAAACTCTTTAAATCAAATTCGCGTGAACGAATACGTAAACTATTCTTTTTTTAATTTGATATATTTATCTTTACATTTTAATTTTAATGTCCTGAAAATTTGAGTATTGTTATTCAGCCACACCTTATGGTTCATACTATATAATCTAGGCATTTATCCTATTAAAATAAATCGAAGTCAGCAAGTTAACTTCGCGCTTTTGTATTTAGATACTGTTTAAGATCATTAAAAAACAAAGTGAAATAATGTTTCATACTAAATCACACAGTCATTGAAAAGTACCTAGTAGCATGTCCTCTGGTGGGTAAGCTTGAGGTATTATAACGATATAACTTGGAGTCCCATCCCTGCAACGGACATAGCTCAGAAGCTATTGTGCCCCCATTGCACTTCAAAAACAAACAAATCTTCGTCCACAATCGCTTTTGTTCGATATTAATACATTGACCTCATGTTGTATGATCTAGGCCATAGTGAGCTTGTAGAGTTCAAAGGTAAAGGTCGCTCTAGCACAAAATAAGTTGTTTTGTAATATTTATTTTTGTTTATAGTTCAATGTATTGGAATGTTTAAAACGCTCTGGAGAAAGTTGCCAATTTACTGACCATATTTACTGATTTATTGACCATGAAAGATCATTAAGCTGAATCCAAATTATTCGTGCTTAGCACATGGCCAGCTTATACACGTAATGTTACAATCACACACATTATTAAAGAATTACATAAGAGATGTGACCACAATTCTTCTATCAGCCTTACCTGTAGTGGCATGTTGGACAACGCTGTGTGGTATTGAGGGTCGTGCACTAAAGTGACCGTAAATGTGGATTTAAAATTCGGTTCGTCAAAACACGGGAAAGCCCTTCTGGCGTAGGTTGGCTGAAACTTTGATGTTGCAAGGTACCTAGAAAACCGGAAATGTACAATTTATTGTCACCTATAGCAATATTATGTTGTATAAATATATTCATTACCTCAAATTTAAGACAAATCCGTGGTAATTATCTAGTATAAAAACTGACATCCCGTTCCCCACAATGCTAGCCCTTCCAGTCGGCATTATAATGAGACTAGTATAAAAGCCCGTTAAAAATGACGGGAAACTATTTTTGAATGGTTAACAAAAATTATAGAATTTATCTAAAACGAATCTGTCTGTACCTCCAAAATGCACCTACTCTTCACTTATTTCCTCAGTCTCGAAGTAATTCTTTAATCACCACATTTTAATTAAAAACTACGCAGAATAATGAAATGTTATCGTAAAAAAAGTATGTGTGCACTCTAGAAGAGACTTAAAATCTAAATAGCATTCTTGAGCCATTTCACTGTATTCTATGTCGGGAAGTAAAAACATAGTGCGGATATTCCAACACAAATTTTCAACTCTTTCGACTGTACAGAGAATAAAAGATATTTGGTAGTAATAAACGTTTATTTTTCTTTATGTTTTAAGGCCAAGTATGTAATATATGTGTTGAAATACCAAAAGAATATTTATTAATTAATATTTATCCACCACTCAAACCTTTTTAAATACTGACTCTATAACGTTAATAATAGTAGGCCTATTTGTAGTCTAATTTAAGCATTAGGCCTAATACATAAACGTAACGTAAGGCTTAGCCGAAACACTACTTGGTAGATTCTTATTTTGCTTTTGTCTACAACCCAATGTTACGACAGTGGAAGTCACGTGACGCTGGTGGCACGTGATGAATTTCTCGAATGATCATGAATGATGGGAAGGCCCGAGTGTATTTGAGACGCCCCTCTTCGTTGGTATATACGCCTGGCAGAAAAGCCTGCGGGAATGAATGAAGAGAGTTCCAGGCAATTTACGATTCTTTTTCGAGCTAGTGTTTTGCACTCGTAGAAAGCGAAGTTATCGAGATTGTGAATCGCTGTGATTTATAGCGTGTATTATAAAAGCAGTTAAGTTTAACGTGACGAGAAACGAATTGACTGTGGAATTACTGTGTACTAAAAGTTTGTATCGAGGAAGAATAAACTGGTTTAATCAAGAAAGGAAAGAAAGGTCTTGTATCGCTGAAGTTCCTCGAAAAGAATTTATACCGGAAATTATCAAACAAGCAGATACGTAACACCAATATCATAAAACTTCTGAATTAAACTATATCACTAAATTATATCACTGAAGTTATAAAAAATAAAGAATAAAAAACAAACGTTTCTAACGAATCAACATGAATATTGAACATTCAACATAAACACATAGTTAGCCTTAGAACAATCAGGTGATAATTTTGTTACTAAGCGACGATGTATATTGTTGAGCATTACCCAAAAAGAAGCACGAAAGCGTTCTCGATAGAGTGACAAAGGAAATAAGCCATTTATAGTTAGTTAAAATAATTTCGATATTTGTTGGTAAAGAGTAGCCCTAGGGTTGGCAGTGGGTGGTGTTAACTATCTTTCTCTTTAAGAGTCTATCACTTCAAAATTAGAGATAGCTAACACAGGTACCCCTCGAGTGGCTTTGTGCAAAATTCAAAAAACAAACACACACGCATTACACAGCCCTTCTATCGAGAAGAAGGTAATTATATTGGCTTATTTTTATTATCATTTCAATTTCTTATTTTCAGTATTAATTCAGAGAAGAGATGGACGTTTTCGGGCTGCAGATCAAAGCCCAAGGTTCGGGCTGCGATATACCGTGAACAAGCTCTGCAATTTCAGCTGTGTGGTTGTTATGAGTATGACAGTCTACACTCAGTTAAGAATAGCCTCGCAAGCGGTGATTGCTGTTGACCACCTAATTAACTGCCCAATCTCTGGCTGGCCTTTCTAGGTTAGAAATAGCTGTGCATGAACCTTTGACCTGGTCTTTTAGCCCATGTGTCGTATAAAGTGCTGTTTAGGTGGATATGTCATTACCAGTTCATAGAAAAAAATATGGCATGTATTACATATTTTCTTCATTGTTTCCAGTCTGAACTAACTATGCGAGGGAAAAAACTGATTTCATTATCATCGTTAAACAAAAAAATAAGCCTTTATTCTGCTGTTTTAAATGTTCATAATCGACACTGTTTTTTCCGTAAACTTTACTTGTTTTATTCTCTTACAGATTAATTAATAATATTCACCAGAGAGAGAGCTGTTGCTAAGTGTTTTCAGTTTAACAAATAGAAGGTCAAATAGTAAAATATGAAACAGAATAAAACAGCTTATGAATTTAAATTGTGAAATACGTTTGTGTACGTTACTTGCTGCATATAATACCACCACTTACATGTATATTAGAGTACAAACTACTACGTTTGAAAAGTGCATTTTCAAATAAGAGGAGTAATCGTATTGAAGGTTTACGTTGCTTACTATCTACGTTTAGTTAGTGAGTAGTATTGAAGATATACAGAAAATATACTTCAACATGTGTCAAAGTAATTCCTTGGACTAACGCTGTTATTAAAGAGATTAACAGGCTTATTGAAAAGCACTTCATTACCTATTTTTTAAACGTAACAATAAGTTTACGATATAAAAACAACCAAGTTCTGAAGCTTACACCCAAACTGACCTTTTTTGTTTTCTTTCCGCATTACCTATTGTCTCCTGGTACATAATATACATGATGCCTGTTCTTCCATTTTTTTCAACTCAAGTACTGTGCATGACTGAACGTTTAGCAAAACAAATCAGTTAATTGTCTGCATATTAGAGCTCTCGGTTTGTAGTTGAAGTTTTCAGGGCTACATTAAAACAGTACTTGAAAATGTTTGGAACAATATAGAAAACCTTGTAATTTCTAGCACTCCTGAAGAGCCTTACCTAATATGGCATATCAAAGTCAGTATATCATCACAGGATAAATAATTAACTTTTTTTATTGAGAAGCGTGGTTTTCTTTACTGTACATATTCTATCTCATGAAACTTTTAAAACCGTACTTTATTACTAAACAATAAACAAATAATTTACTAGATCTGGAGCTGTGGCGCAAAGTACATATTTGACCCGTTTCACTATCCTGTTATACGTTGGCCTACTTTTGTCGTAGTTCTTTCTTCAGATGGAGATCATTGCGATACTTGCACACAACTTAGGTGAGTGCGTATATAGGTTTGAAGAATGTGTTAACCACGTCATACTAGACTTATAATAGCGTACATCTTATAAACATGTGAAATTTCTTGTAAAATAAAGGCCGTGTTCGTTTATACCAAACAATGTAGTTCTACAGAAAGTAAATCAATAAAGAATAAAAATTCTATTAGTTTATAGTCTGGTTTCTTTTAATATGTGATGCTGTTTTGCATGAATTGCTTTGCACTAGAATAATCATTTTCTCTGCTAGACACAATAAGTCTTTACTAGGGTTTACCACCTATTTCTTCTTTTTTACATTAGTATAAATACAAAGGGGCGAATTAAATCTATACACATAATGTTGTTCCTTTAAGATTATTGTTTATATACGTGTGTGTATTCACTGTGCACATGTATTTCGATATGTAACAGCTGAGTTTATACCGACCCACAAAGTGAAAAATTTATAAATAAAAAAGTTCAAGTTGCATAACTTTGGAATTCGCGTATATACAACATCTTCAAATAAATTTTTTTCGATCTTATAAGCCTTTAATAGGAGCTAATTTACAAACGTGATAAATCGATGCATTCTGATCATTAGTCATACATATGTCTGTTTGATATCTTAGTTATATACGGTCTACAATACCATTAATGAATAAAAATAAAACTTGTTTGTTTTGGAATTTCGCGCAAAGCTAC
>NW_013668165.1:67190-82797 GCF_000517525.1 Limulus polyphemus
CGGATTCGAACCCGCGACCCTCAGATTGTGAGTCGAGCGCCTTATCCACCTGGCCATGCCGGGCATAAAAATAAAAAGAGACATGTAATATTTTACATCTTGAACAAAACCTAGTTTACGTATTATTCCTTTTGGTATATATATGTATATATAAATATATATAGAGAGAGAGATTACTATCTTCAGTAACATTTAAAGTTCTCTCATGTTTGGTTTCTGGGGCGTTTCAGTACGCATTGATGCTGTGACAAGACGCCGGTGAACATAGTGAGTGACCTTTTATACAGCACAACGTCAAGTAAATGTGTTTACGCGCGTTAAATGCGTTTAATCGCTTTTCAACACTGCACTGAAAGGGAACATAAAAAACTCCTTGTTTATGTGACGCGAGTGCTAAAAAAATTATGTGAAGAAAAGAAAATTCACAAATCCGTTAGCTCGAAACAGCTACACAGCCTGAGTTGACTGTATACATTGTATTCACCAATGTCTGGATTTCGTGGCTGGGTTAACGGAAGAACTGGGACAGTGTGCAGGAGAAAATCAACCTGTTTAAAAGGTTCACTAGTTTTGTATGAACCCGGTTTCAAGGAGAGCAACGAATTGTTTGCTATTTTACTTACCTGGTCTGATTTTGTCTGGACTCTTTGTACTTGCTCTTGTAAAAACCCACGATTTCGCCAATCAAAGATCCCTGAAATTCAAACACCAAAATATAATTTTCGTTTGGGCTTAGATCTCGTTCGGTTTTCACTACCCAAAACTCGTTGGGATCGTAATAAAAGGGAGAGTCGGCGATGTTAATCTCGGTTTTGTCGCTTTTCTTCTGTACCACAGATTTTGTGACGTTCAGCTTGTAAATATGGACTATGAAATAATTAGTTGGTTTGGTTAGTTCTACTTCAATTGTTACCCTACCGTTAAAAACATTTGCTTTCAAGTCTGGGTGTAGCATTAGGTCATAATGGAGTGGTCTAATATGTTGTGGAAGTCTGAAGTCGTGCCACGGTTCTGGGATTTCGGTGGTCGTCATCTCCTGCTTCTCAGTTGTAGTTGTGGTCGTTGTGGTCGACTTGGTGTGAACGTTCTTGTTAATTGTATTGAAAGAAGGTCCGGACACAATCTTGTCTGCTAGGGACTTTTCGTGGTGTGCCTTTCCTTTCATCAGTGCTACTAATAAACCCACACACAACATCATCAAGACCAACACTGCGATACTGAACACAGCAGTCGACTTTTGAACAAATATTTTAGCCATTTTTTCTCACCGTATCACTACTGTTTCCGAAATCTGTGTACTTTTATAGTGATATTTGTGTACAATAATCGCACAAAAATTGGCTATTGAATCTTCTCATAAACCTACAAAGCAAGCGGACGTTGATTTTCAACGTATTATATAATATACTTTCTCTTACATAATGTAGAAGCTTCCGAGCTATTGATTCACAACTAAATATACGTCCTATGTTAGACTGGGTTAAACTGACTAGTGAACACACAGTGTAACGTCTGTTTGCTATGAGCCAGGTACAGTACAATATACCAACTAGTACCGTTCTACTCTCTGGCCCCGTCGTAGCTGAGGCGTGAACACGAACCGCACAATTTTTGTATATCAAGTACAAGTCTGAGGCTCGCGATGTCCAATTACGACAAGCAGTAAAACATGTACTTTAATAAGACAAGATAAGAATGTTCACCTAGCCATGATACATTTATTTGACTGAAATGTCTAGCAAGGAGCTAGTTATTAACATTCTAGTTATGCATATTGTAAAAGTTAATACGATATTAGTTAGTATTTCTCATTTTTGGTTTCAGTCTATTCAACGTGAGGCGAGTTTTGCAGCAACGGGACGCGAACCATGAGTGGGGGAACGTTAACTACTCACTCATGACCAGCCCCATTTGTTTTCGATATTTGAAGAATGAATCCTTTCTTAAGACAGATAATTACTAATATTTATATTTTGATCTTGAGATGCGTTTGTTCACAGGACAGAGGCCAAATAATTACGGTTTACGGTAATAAACTATCGAAATTAAAATTAGGCTGATATCACGTGATCATGAACGTGAAAAATGATATTTCAGATTACCTTATTCTTTATAATAAAAAGTGGGAGATCAAGTTAAAGTCTTACAATTTAATATTTTGAACAGCGAAGCCTATGCGAGTTAGAGCCGTCTACGCAATTCCCTGTGCAACAACGAATTGACCGAACAAATAATACTTTAGTAAAATATTTTAACTTTATCCATGAAACAAAATACTCTTGTGATGTATTTACTAAGACAGATATTAACTGACATATTTTGGTACGACGAGAATTAAGAAAACACAGCAAACAAAATATAGTACTAGTGCAATTTTTTTTTTTTTTGATGTTGTTATTAACCTTATATTGTTTCGTTTCTCGGGTTTTATTACACGGCTGGAAACCTGGTTGATATCAAAGTTGAGTGTTAGCTAATAAAGAAAGAAAGAAAAACATAGCAGACCGTGCGATATACCGGCAACAGTTGGTCTTGACCCACTTAAAAGCTAAGTTTTCAAAGGTTTGTTTGAAATTTTTCAACCAGTGAACAGTTGCGTGCTTAAAAGATAGAAATATGTAAGCTATGAAACAGGATTTATGTTCGTGTAAAAATCATTAAAAAATAATAAAAGTTAACTGTACACGAGCTAGATTTTATGTATATCATATTATATAAGCTAGGATAAAAACACAGGAAAGTGATTTAAATTTTTTTATCTTTGTATTTCAAATTCCATTTTTTGCGACGCTTTATATGCGACATAAAATATATATTTTTTTGCTTTCTAAGCTGATTTACTTTAATGCAAAGTTTCAACATTTATGTCTTCTACATAAATTAGAATTTAAAAATCATCATATTAGGACGAAATTATACGTTTACAATACTTAATACAAGCGATATTTTCAAAGTATGTTGCACATAAAATTGCATTGAAAATATATAACGACTCTTTCTTTTTCTTTGAATACATGAAATTCTATTGGCAGAGTACAGATAGCCCATTGTGTAGCTTTGTGCTCAATTATATACAAACAAACAATGTTAATGTTTTTAGAATTATAATAATATTTAGATTAATTT
The DNA here is from genome assembly GCF_000517525.1 of Limulus polyphemus. Classification (NCBI taxonomy): domain Eukaryota; kingdom Metazoa; phylum Arthropoda; class Merostomata; order Xiphosura; family Limulidae; genus Limulus; species Limulus polyphemus. Next base: position 70,317 of record NW_013668165.1, read on the forward strand.
TTATTACATACTATATATTTACGTATATATATATGTATACTATATATACGTAGTCAGAATTGGCCTAGATGTACACTCTGAAAATACTTTTTATAATAAATGAAAAAACATTAAAACATTTTGTCTATTTTGAGCTCAATTTTACGTTCTCCTAGTATAACAAAAGTTTTCTTCAATTTGCATAACGCAAAGTTTATATCACGAATGACGTATAAGAAAGGACTGAATATTTCATTTACTTTATATATATATTTTACGCTCTCGTAATCGAACGTTCGAGCTCGGGTCTTTGGCATATCAGACAGAATATTGTTGTTGTTACTGATTTTGTTTATAACATAGCTGCTAAGACCATCAGCCGATACCTTTATATTTGACATGCTGACTAGAGGAAAGGTAACTGGCTAACAGCACCAACCGCCAACTCTTGGGCTACTCTTTTATCAACTAGTAGTGAACCTAAACGTCACATTATAACTTCCTCACGACTGAAAGGACGAACATGTTTGGCGCCGGGATTCAATCCCCTGATTTGCAGATTGCGATTCGAGAGCTCTAACCGCCAAGCTGACAGAATGCTTTGGCATCAACAACTTAAAAAACAGATGTTCGAAAATTACTTTAGCAAGTGTGCAATAATGCTGACTTTTTATATTTATTAAGGAAAATAACCTATCAAATGGCAAAGCATATATGAATATCGTTTTTATGACCACTAGTAGCAAATGTTTCAAGTGTAGTTTTTAGTTCCAAATATCAAAAAGCATATGCTTGAGCTTGTTAATGAGTGTCGTGTTGTCTGTTAGAGATCACTCTAGTAAGTCTTGGGACATACAGGCTGCTTTACATCACCACGAACCTTCTCTGCTGTCACATTTTCTAAACTATAAGAAGTATGTTACAGATTGAGTCATAAGCACCTTAACTAACCCATTGAAGCATTCATCAATCTCATTGTACTAAGTATGGATTGAGAACGCCGACATATGCTCTGGATCTAAGAGAGTGCATCTTCTAGTTCTTGCTGAATTGTTTGATTGAGTCTTCACATTAGCTCTAACTTCCTTCTCTCCCTGTAAGTTCTATGTGATCTTATAAAATATATTTTCATGGCCACAAATGACAAATATTACAGTATACTAGAAAAAGAATCACATTCAAAATAATCTCGACAATAACAAATCCAGGTTATGGCACTAAGATGTTACTTTTTTTAACAAGTCTGTGTAATTCAAGTACACTGATATCCAACAGTTAGCCAGAAATTTCTGTAAAAACAAAGGTTCAAGACTTTCTGGCTTAAAACTTTACATTGTGACTTTTACTCAGATGAAATAGAACTTTTCAGTCACCTTCAAGTTCACACAGGACAAAGACTGAAATTATTATAACATACCACACTTTCATACCAGACACATAATCAAGTGTGATATTCCGTAATCAAAAGCTATATATTATAATTGACTATTTCAAATAATATACACAGCACACACACACACACACACCCCAAACTCATACGAATTTGAACAAAGTATATGTATAACCCCTTGTGATGTGACAGTGAGCCAAAACTAAACGAACTTCTAACCGTTGCCGTGTGTAACCTTTACAGTAAAACAATTCGCAATATTGACGACTTAACAGAACACATGCATGAAAATTTACCTGTATATACCTGACTAATGATATATTGTATACTAGTTACAGAAGGATAAAATTGGTAGATATTTCAGCTATGACAACAGCTGAACTTAATACATATACAAGTGGTTCACTTTATTTAGAAACAGCTGAACTAACTACATGCACAATTCAGAAACAGCAGAACCTAATACAAGTACCATGTGTAAAGAATTTGTTGTTGTGTATTTATTTTAATATGAAAGTTGTTTACATTAAGTTTATATATTCAAAAACATGCATAGCTTGTAGTGTTAGATATGCATTGCGAAACTCCTGCCTATTCTCCAAAGTTGTAGAAGATTCTCGAGAATAGGAATCAACAGCCCCCCCCCCCAGTGGAACAGCGGTATGTCTGCGGACTTACAATGCTAGAATCTGGATATCGATACCCGTGGTGGGCAGAGCACAGATAGCCCATTGTGTAGCTTTGTGCTTCATTACAAACAAACAAACAATGAATCAACAATACATTTATATACGGAAACGTTTAAATATAGCTCAGTATTGTCATGTAATCTGAATTTTCTAAAAAAACCTTCCCACGCCTATAAATACAACCAACGCGACGCACCAAAAGTAGTTTGCTATAATCAGTGTGCTATAAACTTCGAAAGCTAAAACTGTGATTTTTATAACGTTTACCAATCGGAAAACTTCAGATATTTGACCAGGAACATTTACAAAGTTCGAACATTATAAATTATTTAACTTCAGTGGATTCTCATCGGGCATTAGTATTTTTACGAAAACATTACCTAACTTCAACGGTGGAAAAACTCAGCGTGTGTAGCAAAGGACAAAGCTGGCTAGCTTCCCGGCGAATCGTACTTACACCAACTCGTAATTAACTCGCTCATCGTAAACCCTCGATAAGATATCAAGGGAGTTCCAAACTAGAAAGAAGATTTTATATTGTTTGTAAGTTTGTGAAACTTTTGTTTATAAATATTTGTTTGTAATAACTATTTGTAATAATTGTTTCTGTAAATGGTATTGTTGTGTGTATATTAAAACGTATTTGTGTTAAAAGAGAAAACTGTGTATCAATCTTGTTGGCAAATATCACAAACTGACTATATATCGGCATTTATTTAAATACTAAATCCAAAGTACGATTTAACTACTAAATTTAAATTATCAGTTAACTTGGCTTCGGACTATTTGAAATTCGAATACGTAACACATGTGATTCACATTCTTCAGAGATAGCTAAACCTAATACAAGTACCATGTGATTCACATTCTTCAGAGATAGCTAAACTCAATACAAGTACCATGTGATTCACATTCTTCAGAAATAGCTAAACCTGATACAAGTACCATGTGATTCACATTCTTCAGAGATAGCTAAAGTTTCTACATATACAAAATGGATTACATTGGGCACTTAACACAATATTTGTTTTTTTTCAAAAAACAACCTTGATGGCCATGCGTATCACTATATTTCCCTTTCATATCAAGCTTTCTGTCCTCATATCATTGTATAGAGTAGTCTTGTCGAAGATAGTGGATATAATAGTAAACAAAAAAAAGATATACCTGAAAGATCTAAAGAAGGAAACAGTTTTTTAAATTAAAAAATAAATAAATATTTCAAATTTAAGTCTAAACGCTCTCTAAGGCAACCAAATTAAGTGATTTTTATAAAACATATTTTCTACTCATTTTCTTCACTTCACCTTTTTAACCTCTACCCCCATGTATTCCTGCTTCGCTCGTTCTTTATGATTACCTCTCCCCATATCCCTGAAGCACTCCATTTTTATGACCACCATGCAATTTTATAATGTTATTTTAATCTCCTTCTACATCTCCATTATTGTTGAAATGCTTTATCATTATTGTTCCCCTTCCCGTATTCCTGTAACGCTTTATTGTTATCATTATCCATTCCATAATATTCGCACGCTTTGTTATTTCAGCTGACAATTAATCAATAACTGGAAGAGATATTGTAAAGTCGGGCTTGGCCAAGCAGTTATCTTGCTCCGACTGTGAACCTGAGGGTTTACGGTTCGCATCCCGCATTTTGCTGCCAGGAGTGCGGTATAAAATTGACGGTGAATTCTCTCTACTAAATCAAATAAGAGTATCTCAAGACTTGGTGGTGGATTAGATGCCTTCACTTCAGTGACTAGTTTATCAGCGCAGACGGCCCTCAATTAGTTATGGGCAAAATCCAACAAACAACAACAATACTTGAATAGCCTATCAGTTTAAAATTAGAGATGACGATGTGCAGGCAATCTTTGTGTAGCTTTGCACGAAATTCTAAAATCAAAAACCACAAACAAACAAGAGAGACTGTAGTGTATGTTGCTGTTACATTTTAAACGAACTTTCGTAAACGATCAGAATAAAATGTTAACAATATTAACAACTTAGATGTTACTTTAATGGATTCTTTCCTCTCTTATTTACTAAATTCTTTTACCTTAACCTTCCAAATTCTTAAAACGTTTTTTATAGGCCCAAAAATAATGTTGACAATTCAATAAGTTTTTATTGAATATTAACCACTATGAATTAAACATACGATTGTCAGAAATAGTAACGGTGGTGTTATGTAATTTGCGAGAGAAAGGTAAATACTATTTTTTTTTCAATTGCGTTATTAAATCAATAAAAATATAAATTAATATCGATACATTTCAACAGAAAGACATGGAAGGCTGAAATTTCTTTGGTCCAAACATTATATGTTAAATATTTGAACAAATTTGGCCTGAAAAGAGACTTTTCGTACTGCACTTTTGTCAGTAAACCAATTTGTAAACCATTTGTTTTATGTTTGTTTTTATTCCGATGTCAAAGTTTATTAGTTATTTTATGTGTGTGTGTGTGTGTTTACCGCTCAGCTACATAATGGGCTATCTGCACAGTGCTCACTGTGGCTAATTCGAGCCCCGATTTTTAGCGTTATCAGCCCTTAAATCTAACGCTGAATCACCTGTGCGCTATTATAACATTTAGGAGCACCTATAAAATGTTACGCAGCTTATGGTAACAAAAAACACGCAACATGTATTGTTTAAGTGCAAAGCTACAATGGTTGATCTGCACTCTGCCTAACGCGGGTAAAAGATCCTGAGATTTCAAGTTACAAGTTCGCAAATATATGCAACACCTTTCTAACTATAGGTTTTCAGCATCAAAATTAATTACCAAAGAAACTTAATTTATGTCTGAACCATACGATTCAAGACATAAAAGGAAATCTCCAACTTATTTTAAATACACTGTTATTACAGTGCTATCAGTATGTCGTCTGTATGTAGCACTGTTTACTTATCATAACTAACGCTATTTTCTAACGTATGTAGCTTTTTTGTCTTCAGCCGAATCACACGTTTCAGTAAAAAACAACTGTGTTTTCTAGTTCAATTTTACATGTACAAACACGGCCAAGTCAAAATATAGGAGCCAACGCGCCATTGTCTGAATCCATGTATTTATTTACCCCTAGAAGATGTGGAAAACAACTCACCGTTAACACTATCAGAAAAGTATTCATAGAAAACATTAATATATGGGCTAAAGTTGTCAAAAATGTCTAGCTCAGATTAATATCTAGCAGCAAAAATTCGTTTCGGTTCTTCGTTCTTTACTATATGTTTTACCACTTCAACAAGCAAATCAACAAGAAGAGAAAACAATACTTTTACCCCTTTTTCAACTGTTGTTTTTAATGTGATGCAAGAGTGGGGTTCCAGAATTGCCACGACTCTTGCAATACCACAAGTTTGGGGAAAAGTTCGGTCCTGTATGTAGAGACACGGCAGTGTTATACCACTACCTAACCTGGCTGGAATCACAAACGTGCTTCTAGGTACGGTGTACATGTAAACATGACACATACGACACTGCTTATGTTATTAAAATACGACGTGCTGTAAAAGTCTGATTTATTGTTTCGATATATCACAAGATATACTTTTCGCTGTGATTTTACAAAATGACGTCACACGCAAGTCTGACATTATCGTTATAAAATGGCCACACATATAGTAATACTTAAATTGTAAAATATGATATGTTGTAAAATATCTGATTACTTGTTTCGCTATATCAGTAAATATGCTTTTGAGTGCATAATTAAAAATGATAAACTTGTGAATCTGAGTGTATTGTTTGTAGAACATAACAATATTTTTGTTTGTGGTTGCGTTCTTTCTTTCTTTTAAACCTGTTTCATTTCGAGCATCGACCTTTCCACATTTAGTTGCACACAGTAAATGGTAACTTTAGATTCCGGACAAGGAAGATATAAGCGTTCATATATGTCAAATCGTTTTTGTTTTTTCAGTTTTAATAATTTATTCAATTTCATGTGTGAAGCTTACGAATAGAAGTTATATATGTTGGACGATGTATTACAAGAGCTATATTTCTTCAGATACCTCTCTTACTAGGATATTTTTACTTTTCTTACAATGTAGTTTGTAGTGTTATGTTTGTCCATTCATTATGCAGGACTTGTCAATGTTTTCATTTGTTCTTTGTCATCAACGCTAAAGAGATGGTGTTGAGTTATGCGGTATTTCCTTTAAATTTTGAAATTAACACAACTGTTGCGTTGTATATATATATATATATATGTGTGTGTGTTAAGTAATGAAACACATTTTGTAAATGTAAAATGATGTAGGGATGGCAGTGCCAAAAATAACGCAAACAAGAATATAGGTATGATACAGCTATACATAGACCATCCCTACGAGAATTTCAATATTATAATTTATAATACACTATAAAATGCACGAGGTCGGTCAATTAGACCGACCTTTAGCGAGAGTTTGTAATAGTCTGTAATAATCAAGACATGTTTTGACTGAACTTCGTTTGTTTGTTTTTTGTACGTAAATCCTAGGCTCTGAGTTACACTAGCTTGGCTGCCTACCTTGACATGACCATGATATTATGATAAACAAACTGCATACCAACATTCAAGGATATATAACTTCCAACTGGAGTAATATTAAAGTCAAGTGTGCATTTTCCAGTGTAACATTAAATTTTAATATTGAAGGTCATATAGGGATGATCTATGTATAGCTGTATCATCTCTATATTTTTGTTTGCATTCTTTATGGCATTGTTTTTTATTACTTGTTTTATGATGTTTTTCCTTTGACTGAAAGTTAGTGTATTCTATGGATGTGTGCAATAACATTTATTATTATTTGTATTCAGTTTTTACTCCTTCACTTCATACACCCCTCGGGGTGGATTTCGGTACGTGGTGATGGGACCTCCCAGGGAAGGTTCTGTATTTTCAGTTACCTTCTCTGGGATCTAAACATCCACCCAAGTGTTTGCTGTGCGTGGCGACCCGGCTAGGGGAGGAGAGGATCCTGGTGGTTGAGTGATATCTGGGGCACTGCACCACACAACTTTGGCCTTGAATTCCTGTAGACGGGTGGCCTTGAGGTGCCCCTCCCAGGGTCAATCGGCTGGTCGCATCGGGTTAGAGTCAACTGAACACCAGTGTTGGGCATTCTCAACAGGTTTTGTGGACATCGCATCTGATGCTGGTGTTTGGGTATAGTGCTCACAAAACCCTGGCATTGCTGCAGTGTCCTTTTTTGACATTGTAGTGCGTACACTCGTAGGACTCCATGGTGGGTGGGGTCAGTGGGTTCTGAATCTCCCTTTTTTTATTATGGATCCCCAAAATAAAAAAAAATCGACCATGCCTTGAAGACTTCGAAAAACAGTCTCTACCATATTGCACACCTGTATCTCGCTTCCTAATCCTGCATTCCCTGTCTGGTAAATCATTAGGGCAAATGTCTCCCTTTTTTATACAGAAGGGATTAAAGGGGCTTGCTGACTCTCTAAAGTCAGTTAAGAAGCTCTGTTCTGGAGACATCTTGGTGTAAACATCCACAGCTAAGCACAGTGATCTTCTCCTGAATTCCAAACCATTGGGGATATACCCATTGAGGTTACTCCCCATGCTTCTTTGAATTCCTCACGAGGAATTATTGTCGAGAGAAATTTGAAGAACATCCCTGAGTCGGAGATCCTCGCTGGTTTCTCCAACCAAGGAGTTTCTGCAGTGTGTCGTATCTCCATTCGTAAAGACGGACTTATGCTGCCTATCAATATTCTTCTGCCACTGATAAGGTGAGTTATTTGAACTGTAAGGTATGGTCATATATTCCCAATCCCGCTGATGTTTCCAGTGCTAGCGATTCGGTCATTCGAAGACATCTTGTCGTGGTTTTGTGACTTGCGCTCATCGTGGTGGCAAAGACCTAGACGCCTACGAGTGCGAACTGGATCCTCACTGTGTTAGTTGTAGTGGTTCCCACCCCTCTTACTTTAGATCTTGCCCTAAGTAGGTGGAGGAGAAAGAGGTACAATGTTTGAAAACTGTTAACAACATTTCTTATCCCGAGGCTCGAAGCTATTGTTCCCTGCTCCATCCCGGACATATGCCGCTGAACTATGCTCCACTGCTACAGTGGAAGTGCAGACGGACCTTTTCGTGCCTCCATCTGAGTTTTTTTCACGTCATGTGAGGAATCTTCTGCCCTCAGTGGATAACAGAGTTGACCGGTCTACCTCTACTCCAATCTCTGTCCCCACCATTCCTTCCAGTGAATGTCTGAGTCTTCTTCCTATGGCACCAGCCTCAGGTATACTCTCGGGTCCTTCTTTGGCCCCGAGATGCAGGACGATCGTTCGATCACATCCTCAGTCGCTGGATTCTAAGTCTGATGACAGAGATCTGCCCACTCGTCCGAGGGCAGGATCAATAGAGGTCGATAGACCTCCTTCTAGTAAAAAAAACTGTGTGGTCATAAACCAAAGAATTCTCCACTCAGTTCTCCTCCAACTAAATAAAAATGGCCACTTTGATACAATGGAACTGTAGAGGTTTCATTCTAATCTCGATGACATTAATGCCTTGATTTATTCCTATCATTCTGTGTGTCTCTCCTTACAGGAAACATTTCTTAAACCTGCCAACACAGTCACCTTTCAGCAGTTTTCTTTCTACCGGAATGACAGTTTGTGTGATAGTCGAGTGCATGAAGGGGTGGCATTGCTGGTCGACCAGCATGTGCCCTCCTTATCTGTGTCACTCGATACACTCTTGGAGGCAGTAGCCATCCATGTTTCCTTGGGTCATACCATCACTGTTTGTTCTTTCTACCTGTCTCCTTGTGAAACTTATGATCAATCGGACCTTGATGCTCTCGTTAAACAGTTGCCATCTCAATTTTTTAATCCTCGGAGACTTTAATGGATACAACCCCCACTGGGGTGGTGCTGCTATTGATGGGTCGTTCCATTGAGCATCTGCTCTCGGAGCACAACCTTTCTCTCTTTAATACTGGATCATATACTTATTTTCATGCACCTAGTTAGTCTTTCACTGCCATTGATCTCTCGATCTGCTCCCCTTCACTTTCTCCCATTTGTCTTGGTCAGTCAACAGTGACCCATGGGTCCAGTGATCATTTCCCCATCATTTTTAGGGAGTTTGGCCATTATCGATGCCACCCGACCCGAGTGCCACAGTGGAAGCTGGACCAGGCTGACTGGCCATCTTTCATTTCTCCCTCTCTGAACTTGATCCCACCATTGTCTGTCTGCCATCAATAGACGACTGGTATCCTCGTCCATGGTGAAGTCCTGCCTGCCAGGAGGTACAGAAGGCTCAAAAACGGGTCTGAGATACCTTCCGACGTTATCCCTCTCTTTCTAACTGCATAGTTTATCAGCAGGCCCGTGCCCACGCTCAGCAGGTGGGACGTCAAAGCCAAAAGGAATCTTGGATTAAGTTCCCTACTAGCATTTCTTCTACAACCAGTTCCAAAATCATATGGGACATGATTTGGAAAGTCACTTGGAGGTATGCTTCCCATCCCCTTTCCATCTTGCTCTCCAATGGCTAGGAAGTTGCTGATGTCCAGAACATTGCTGATGCTCTCGGCCACAGCTTTTCTCGTGTATCTAGCACTTCTGTTTCTTCCCCCACCTTCTTGGCCATCAAGTCTCCGGCAGAGCGATTGCCTTTTTTCTTTCGGGCCGATCGTCTCTACGACTATAATCGCCCCTTTACACTGGTGGAACTCAAACTTGCTCTTCATCGGTCTGGCAGTACATCAGTTGGACCTGATGATGTTCATTATGAGATGTTGCGACATCTCTCTCCTGCCTCTCTTGTTATTCTTCTGGTTATTTTAAATCGGATCTGGCAGCAGCATGTTTTTCCTGATGCTTGGGGCCAGGCTATTGTCCTCCCTTTCTCTAAACCTGGGAAGGATCCCAAGATACCTTCTAATTATCGTTCCATTGCTTTGACTAGCTGTCTTTGTAAGGTCTGAGAGAGGATGGTTAATGGTCGTCTTGTTTGATTCCTCGAATCAAACATGCTCCTCTCGCCTACCAAGTGTGAGTTCCTTCGACAGTGCTCCACCATGGACCATCTGATTCGACTTGAAACATCGATCAGGGAAGCCTTCCTCAAGAAAGAACATCTTGTTTCCGTGTTTTTTTATCTTGAGAAGGCTTATGACACTGTGTAAAGATATGGCATTTTGCAGGACCTCCACTCCTATGGGTTGCATGGCTATTCGTTTGGTCTATGAGGCAAAGTTCTTGAGGCTTATCTTTGAATGTAAGCTTACCTTCATTCCACACATCAAGCAACAACATGTCAAGTGTACAAGGGCTCTGCACATCCTCTTCCACCTCTTGGGGAGTGGATCAATGTTCTATGCTCAGGAGCTATCATGCTCTGATTCGATCCAAACTGGACTATGGGTCTTTGGTTCTTTGGCCTTGAAGATGCTGGGCCCCATTCACCATCTGGGGCTTCGGCTCTGCACCGGGAAAACTCTGGACTGGAGAAGTGCGAAAAGTACACTGAGTCCCACGAACCTCCTCTTTCACCTCCGTCGTTTGCAACTTTCTTTACAATATGCTGCCAAGCTTGGATCCTTACCACGGCATCCCACCTTGGATTATGTCTTTTTCTCACAATGTGCCATGCTCTTTCGGAACAGACGGTCTGCTATTCCTTTCTTTGGCCTTCGTATCCAGGCGCAACTGGCTGAATTGGGTCTGGCATTGGATGACATTGCTGTCCCCAATGATCAGCCCATTCCACCTTGGCTTATTACCATCCCTTCCTGTGACCTTTCTCTGAGTCATCTGAGGAAGGCAGATACTCCCGATTGGAAGTATCATCTTCTTTTTGCTGAGCATCTTTCTAGCATTTCTTCTCTTCCTATTTACACAGATGGTTCGAAATCGAGTGACTCGGTAGGTTCTGCAATGGTGTGATGTGGCTCGGTAGTTACTCGCAAGATCTCCTCTACAGTTTCTGTGTTCACTGCCAAGTTCTATGCCATTTCTCTTGCCCTGGATCATGTAGAAGCTATGCAGTACAGTAATTGTATTATTTACACTGATTCTCTTAGCTCTCCACTGGCCCTGGAATCGCTTAACGTTAGTTCTCACCCTGTTCTCGTCGATATTCAACACTGATTAGTCCACTTTTCTCTATCTTCTGTTTCCATCCAGTTTTCTGGATCCCTGGCCACGTCGGTATTCACGCGAACGAGCTTGCTGACACTGCAGCTAAGTCCGTCTGCTCTGGTGCCATCACGGCCATGCCTGTCCCATACATGGGCTGTGGTCCTGTCTTTAAGGCACGGCTTCGCGCCAGTTGGCAGTCGACTTGGGGTGAGCAATGTCATAACAAGCTTTTCCAGATCAAGCCTACTGTTGGTCTTTGGCTGTCTTCCGTAAGGATTGTAAGGAGGAAGTAGTCCTGGCAAGGCTACGCATTGGTCACAGTTTTTAACTCATCGTTTTCTTTTATCAGGTATTGACCCACTGATGTGTAGCCATTGTGACACTCAAGTCACAATAGCCCACATTTTACTGTCGTGCCGATCGTGAGCGGCAGCATTATTTTAAACACACATTTTCTAAGAGTTTACCTCTGACGTTGGACAGTGTCATTGGTAATGGTGACAATGTCCGATTAGATTGTATTTTTAATTTTTTATGCACTAAAGGTCTATTTAATTGTATATAAATTATTTATCGACATATATTGGTTTTAACTCACTGTATTTTTACATTCAACTTTAATTTACTTTCACTGTTTTTACTGGTTGTTTGGCGCAGATAGCCTCGTTGCTTTGCGCCATAAAACACCAAACAACATCTCCCTTCCAACAAAAATATCCACCAGCATCCTAAACATCATGATCTTGCTGGACATCTGTCTCGATGCAAATTACTTCCATTGTAATGGCCGATGTTACAATATGTTAGACGGTACTCTAATGGGTTCACTTTTATAACCTGTAGTTATAACATGCAGCATTTTGAACACACCATATCTTCATCAACCACATATGCGGGTAAGATATATTGACGATACGTTTATTTTATGGACCCATGGAGAGGAAGAGCTCAAAACCTTTCTTGCTCATCTGGACAGCCAATTTGACAGTATAAAATTTTCCATAAACTTGAAGTCGATAACACTTCCATTTCTCAGTGTTCTGGTTCACAAGGACACGAGTTTGGAGAAGTTGACCACTGTCGTTTATCGGAAAAAGACAAACAAATATCTGGATTTTCGCTCATACCATAAAATAGCTGTCAAAACTGGAATTATCCAAGCACTAAAATCTAGAGCAACAAGCATATGCTCCTCGTTTCACCTAGATGAACACCTTAAACATCTTGAGAAAAAGTTCAGGAATAATGGTTATCCAATAAACGATTCAACGTGTGTGTTATGGCTCATCTGTCTCAA
>NW_013668165.1:83813-117887 GCF_000517525.1 Limulus polyphemus
TCTTCACCTCTGTCATTTGCAACTTTCACTACAATATGCTACCAAGCTTTGATCCTTACCACAGCATCCAATCTGGGGTTGTGTCTTTCTTTCTAGGTGGGCCGTGCTGTTTCAGAACAGACAGTCTGCAATTCCTCCTTTTGGCTTTCGTCTCTGTGCACAACTGGCTGAATTAGGTCTAGCATTGGATGACATTGGTTTCCCCAATAATCAGCCATTCTGCCATGGCTTATTACCATCCCTGCCTATGACCTTTCCTTGAGTCATCTGAGGAAGGTGGATACTCCCGATTGGAAGTACCGTCTTCTTTTTGCTGAATATCTTTCGAGCTATTCTTCTCTTTCTATTTACACCGATGGTTCGAAATTGGGCGACTCTGTAGGCTCTGCCATGGTTTGCTGTGACTCGGTAGTTGCTCGCAAGATCCCCTCTACAGTGTCTGTGTTAACTTCCGAGTTGTATATTATTTCTCCTGCCCTGGATCATGTAGAAGCTATGCAGTACAGCAATTGTACTATTTACACTGCTTCTCTTAGCTTTCTACTGGTCCTGGAATCGCTTAACGTTAATTCTCACCCTGTTCTCGTCGATATTTAACAACGACTGGCCCATTTTTCTCTATCTTCCGTTTCCATCCAGTTTTTCTGGATACCTGGCCACGTCGGTATACAGTATTCGTGGGAAAGAGCTCACTGACACCACAGCTAAGTCTGTCTGCTCTGGCGCCATCACGGTTGTGCCTGTCCCATACATGGACTATGGTCATGTATTCAAGGTGCAGCTTCGCGCCAGTTGTCAGTCGACTTGGGGTGAGCAACGTCATAACAAGCTTTTCCAGATCAAACCTTCTGTTGCTATTTGGCCATCTTGCTTCCATAAGGATTGGAAGGAGGAAGTTGTCCTGGCAAGGCTATGCATTGCCACAGTTTTTTAACTCATTGTTTTCTTTTATCTGGTATTGACCCACCCATGTGTAGCCTTTGTGACACTCAAGTCACAATGGCCCACGTTTTACTGTTGTGCCGTCGTTACGACCGTGAGCGGCCACACCAATTTAGGCACGTGTTTTGTAACTGTTTACCCCTGACGTTGGACAGTGTCATTGGCGGTAGGGACACTGTCCAACTTGATTGTATTTTCAATTTTTTAAGAACAATGGTCTTTTAAATTTTATTTAACTCTTTTATCTGTTCTTTGGACATATTTTGGTTTTAACTCACTTTATTTTTAGATTTTACTTCAATTGACTTTTACTGTTTTTACCGGTTGTTTGGCGCAGATAGCCTAGTTGCTTTGAGCCATAAAACACCAAACAACCAACCAATCATTTCATACATAATATAGGGATTGGCTCCCTGAAGACACTGATTGTATAGTGTACAAAGCATTGAGTATCTACATGTTAGTCACCTAATGTTCAACTGTTATTGGCTGGTAATTCCTGTTTCACCTGGTTCTCAAGCATTTTAAAGGAACACCAGATATTTGTGAAAAAGCTAACTTCAAGGGGTAATGATAACATCGTTTCCACTAAAAGTATAATTTCTTTTAATTACTACTACTTAGATAATACTTATAAAAGCGGATACTCCATTTGAAACTATGTCATCTCAGTGAAATTTGTTGGCACAATTGTTTTGGTTTTTTGAGTTATCATGTAATAAAAAAAAGTAGCGGAAAGAAGAACAAGAAATTCAAACTTTTTGCTTTGATAGTTACAGACATTCCCAGAACTTTTGGCTCAGTTGTTAAATAGATATTGTTATGAAAAGAAACACTGTATAGTTTATAAAGTTCTGATGACCTATTGAGGAGATATTTATAATATCATTTCGATTAACAATCAGGGCCATCCCTAAATAGGTCTGATATATGTGGGAGGGGGGGGAGGTAAGGTTGAAGTGCCCAAGGTTCGAGGAGCGTTGCCGCTGAGCACACTCTACACTTTCAGCTGTGGGCATACTATAAAATTGACAGTCAAATCCAATGGTCTGATCCTGGCGTTGGGTAAAGCTCTTGTGAGGGCATATGTTGCTGACTTGCTGCCTACCCTCTGTTCATTAGTTCAAAATTAGGGACGACTGTACTTGAACTTAAGGTTTTTTGACCTGATCATTTAGCTCAAGTGCGCATAAGGTGCAAATCAAGCAGAAAATTCCAATTTATAAATACAGACACCTGTCCAATAAAGCACCAACATTGGTTAGGCAAAACATTTTATATACATAAAAAAATTAAAGTATATTTAACAACAATTTCAAACTTATAATATTTCCGAATATGGTCAATTGTCACTAAAGATGTTGTTGTTTGTTATTAAGCACAAAGCTATACAAAGTGCTATCTGTGCTATGCACACCACTGGTATCGAAACACGGTTTCTAGCAGTGTAAGTCCGCAGACATGCCATTGTGCCACTGGGGGGTTAACACTAAATAATATCAAACTGTCGTAAAAAAAGCAGCAAAAAGCTCAAATGAAAATGTGAAAAAAAGGAAGAAAATAAAAAATAACTATTAACCAATGGAAAAAATATATAAACATTTACAAAGATTAAAAAAAATTATCAATGTTTCATATATCTGTTAATGCTTGTGACAAGTCTAGTTAATAAAATATCAAGAAATGTATGATACAGTTTTGAAAATCAGTAATAACAAATTGAAATATTGTTCTTCATGAAATGAGAGAGAAAAATTATTAATTGTTTTTAACGATATTTAATATATTGCCATCCTTAGTCCTGCACTAAGTGTAAGAGTGAGCAGAACGCTGATAGTTTGCTCAGCAGTATATTATGCATAAATGTATTCAGATACTCTCCTGTTTAGTAAGACTGTATACATAGAAGGTCTAAAAGATGAGTCAGATTAAAATCTAAGAAACAATAAGCCTTTAAAAAATTGCGTCTATCAGTAATCACCTTTTACTGATTTTAGAGCTTTTGGAAATTATAAAAATTAATTTTAAACAGCATTATTCTGATATTTAACATTTGTTCGTAAAACTAGTAATTAATGATATAAATCAATATACATAAAATAACAGCACCTAAGCCTAAATGTTGTTCTATTCTAATATTTCTATGAACAATCAATCTCTGCAACATAGTTTTTGAAAGATGAAATATAATCTCTTACCCACACACCCACGTGGATTTAAATTGTGCATAACACCCAAAACTGTCAAAAATGTTCTAACAACCTTAGTTAATTCGGCCTAGCATGGCCTGGTAGTTATGGTGCTCGACTGGCGAACTCGTTGCCGAAAACTCTCGTTCTTTCTTTCACGGGGCGTTGTAACGCTACGATCTGTCACACTCTTTCATTGGTAAAGAGTAGCCTAAGAGTTGACGGTGGGTGGTGTTGACTAAATGCTTTCACTCTAGCCTATCAGTTAAATATTAGGGACAGTTTGTTTCAGCGTCTTTAACAGTTTCCTTGCTTTCTCCTTATATGACCAAAACTTCATCCATTTGTCTTGCATTATTATAACATACCATGAACGATTTCTTTTTGCTCTCCTCCATAAACATATTCAACTGCTCTAATTTTTCCTTTTATAATTTAATATAAATAATTTTAGATGGTTTTTTTTTACCTTTTAGTGAACAACTTTCAGTAATCACCTATTTTTTTGTTGGGATTTTTATAGTTCATTAAAATAATATTCAATATATTAAAGGACTTTTTTGCTTCCAAGTTAAAACTTCAAGTTTATCTAACTACGACGTGATTTCAACATGTTTTTGAATTAAACACTAAAAACATACGTTATTATATAATTGCACAAAAATATATCATTGCATAATTGCGTTATATAATATTTCAGATTATAAGATTACGAGCCAAACCTTCAAAATTCTTTCCATGTGTTTGACAGATAGTTCGACCACTTTCTGTCAGTTAAGGAAAGTTTGAATCGTGTTTTAAAACTACGCCGGCAAACACGTTTGACTATTACTACATTTCATGCTGAAAAGGGAAATTCCCTCCGCCTCTCTCCATTACACATGAATATACCATGCTTTTGTTAAAAGCGATTACAGTTGTAGAAGAGGACCTAGGCATGATTTCGTTGTGTTGGATTTTTTTCAGTCTATAAAAGAGACAATAAAACATTTAACAGGTCAGAGTAATAGAAAAAAGTCATTGTTTTATCTCTTTTAAACGTATGACCGGATGAGAAGTTTGACGTGACGTCACCATTAAATAACCACGTAGATTATTATTACGTAGATATCCTTGAAACTATACTTGTTTAAAAATCTTGTCATTTGAGAAGTTTCAATGATCCAGATTTGGTGAAATATTCACCAGAGAATGACCAAGCTACACTCTGCTTAAACACACAAGACGAGTGGTCTGCCCCCCACTGACACAGCACTTTCGATACCCATGATGGGCAGAGCACAGATAGTCGATTGTGTAGCTTTGTGCTTAACTTCAAAACAAAAACGATTGAACTGCATGCAAATCAAGCAGAATAGTGACTAATGCATCCAGTCGAATATGTTATTGTGTTTCCAAGAGTGTTTCAGTAAATTTTTGCCTCTCATTGTCCAGCCCAACTGAGTTCTGGTTCTGAACGAAAAGTTGGGGGGGGGGGCAATGACTTTTGGAAGACAAAATATAGATCTGAAACGCTGTTTTTTTACATATCTGTGGTTTCAAACAGCAATGGGTAAATCAATAGAAATGTGGGGGGGGGAGGGAGGAGAAATACCATCTACAGTTAACTTGGTTGGACTTATAAACGTATCACAGCGAATTAAAATATATTAAATATTCGTTTTAAGTAAAACAAATATCACCTCTGATGCAATGATTAAGTTATTTAATATATATGTTTATCCAGTACTAAAATGGAAATTTTTAATTATGCAAACAAAATAAATGTGTATATCATAACTATGATATTCCCATTTTCACTAGATGTCGCTGCATTTCTTCTACGAACTGTGCTTATGTAATACTTCAGCAGCATCATGAACGAAATCTAAAAAGTGCTACATTAACCAATTTTTATATATTTGATAAAGCAGGCAGTGCATTTTACTTCAAAATCTAAGCTTCTTTATTATCTAAGCTGAGAATAACGAGAGCGATTTTGCTTTGCTTAAAATGTAGTTAAACAATACATTTCACGCGCTTGATAAAAAAACCACGTAAAGTATAATAGAACAAGTACAAGCACATTAAAAGTGTAAGATATCCCAGTGTAAAAAAAAAAAGGTATAACGTGTTATTGATATGGTTGAGGGAATAACTTGACGAGGAATCAGAAGTCAAGGTCGAAACAAAATATATTTATGCCAAAGTATTAATGTTTGTTTCCTTGAATTTATGCACAAAGCTACACAATGGGCTGTCTGTGCTCTGCCCACCACGGTTATCGAAACCCGGTTTCTAGCGTTGTAAGTCCACAAACATACCGCTGTGCTTCTGGGGGGCGTCCAAAGTATTAAGAAAGACGGCAAAATGCCACTAAATTCAAGCCAAAACATGGCTGTTCTTGTCCTTCAAAAATAAGGATGTCACACATAACGATGCTCAGCTTATCATTAGATACGCCTTATACATTGTCTTTCCAACGCCAAAAATATACCTTCTTCAAGGTTCATTTGTAGATCGTATCTAGAAAAGCGCGTGAGACATAAGTGTTTAAAGTGCATATATTTATTTTACATTTAAAGATTGTGAATTAGCTCCACATAAAATTCCTACTTGAATTAAGACAGATAATTCTAGAAATATTAACTGTTGGTTGAATATTATATTTCATAGCTTGGTACTTAAGTAATATAAATAACAATCAATATATTATCTTGTGAAATAAGCTTGGAAAGACTTTATGAAGTATTCTTCCGTGTGCAGTACTGGTATCAGCACTTGACAAATGGCCTGATAAAGAAATATATCTACTGACATTTTATTGTGTGGAAGGTTTGTTTGTTTATTGTTAAGCTCAGTGCTATATAATAAGCAAAATATACTCTTCCTACCACGGGTATCAAAACCCGATTTTTTAGCGTTATAAGCACTCAGACTTGCATCTTTGTACTAGAATTAGGATTCTCTAAATAATCGAATGAAAAGACAATGGTACGTTAAGACAAAAAAAATAATGTGATACTAACCCTTTTAAACATTCTATATATATATATACATACAAATATATATAATAAAACCTTGGAATACCAGATTATTCAATTTTTTCTCTCCTTTATTAATTTCTCCAACCGGTTTCGTGACTTCAAAGGTCACTCTTCAGGATATAATTTGACTATAACATAAACTATAACATTATAATCTATAACATAAACATTCAAATACCGTTTTTCAACTAAACATAAATAATGATTTATGTAGAATGGAAAAGAAAGAAGAAGTGATAAAAAATGGAAACAAAAGGAAATGTGTTTCATAGAATAATTAAAGAAAGACAGAGAAAATTCAGAGAGAGAGGAAGGAAAATTGAAAGTAAAGGTATTACACATAGAGGCAAAAATTCTTAAGATATTGATAATAAAAAAGGAGAAAATAACTCGTAGTACAATACAAGAAAATGTAGAAGAAATGGCAGATACAGTGATAATATTAGATGGACTCCCAGAGGTGCTGCAATAGGAAAAACGTTTTTAAAGTAATATATATATAAAACGACAAAAAATGAAAGATTTTAACACAGAAATTTCAATGGGGTGGAAAATATAAGGCATGGGAGAAGAAGAGAGAGATTATACGAAAAACCAAGTTCCAAAAATCTTTTAGATAAACATAATCGGAATTATTTTTAAAGTTGTTAATTTAACAGAAAATAATTTGGAAGAAAATGAAATACGAATGTTAGCAATAAAATATACATAAATTCAATTGGAAATTAAGACTTAAAGAATATGTTATGAAACTTCAAATAAAAATGAATCCACAGTAAAAAGTAAATCAAATTTTGATCATGTTTAAGAAACAAATCCGGAATTACAGTTAATTTTTCAAAAAAAGTGAATTATTTTCTGTTACTTAAAAACAAGAGAAAGATAATTTAACATAACATAATGTCTAGGGACAACAAGGGACCTATTGGTTCATCTAGGCTGTCCTATCCTCTAAACTAAACTAAAACTATTAAATAAAAACATCAAAGCCTTTCCTTATCATTCACATAGTTATCAATTTTTCTCTTAAACTCACCTAAATTGACTACTTCCACAGCATTTGAAGACAACCCGTTCCATAGGCCAACCACCCAGTTAGAAAAATATAACTGTCTTAGCTGAAGATGACTCCTACCCTAACAAAACTTATATTTGTGTCCCCTAGTCTTACTATTCTCACCATTAAATATCAAAAAAGACGATATATTAACACTAATAATTCCTTTAAAAGTTTAAACAACTCAATCAGATCCCCTCTAAATCTTCTTTTTTCAAAATAAAACAATTTAAGAGATCTTAACCCCTCTTTGTATGAAAACTCATGCATCCCAGTAGTCCTCTTCTGAACCATTTTCAACAATTCAATGTCCTTCCTAAGGTTAGGAGCCCAAGATTAAACACAAAACTTCAAATGTAGCCTTACCAGTGTCCTAAACAATGGAAGTATAACCTCTTTAGACTTGTATTCAATATTTTGTAGATACAATTAAAATCCTATTTGCCCTACCACTAGCAACAGCACTTTACTTGGATGGCTTAGGAGACTGATCAACCACTACACCAAGATCATTTTCTTTCATAACACTATCAAGGTTATTCCCATCAATTATACTTATAATTTAGGTGCATTAATCTACGTGCATTATCTTGCACTTATTATAATTAAAACCCATCTGCCAATTATTCATCCAACTCACTAAATGATCTGAATCCTTTAGTGAAACAGCAGAATCCTCCTCACAGCTAGCAACACTCAAGACCTTAATAACGTCAGCAAATTTAAGTAATTTATTGACCATTCCTTCATCTATGTAATTAATGTAAATCAAAAAGAGCAAAGATTCTTAGACTAAGCCCTGAGGTACCTCACTTGTGACATTAATCCAGTTTGAGGGAACTCTATTTATAATAAGCCTCTGGTTTTTCTATCCAGCCACTCTTCTACAAAATTAGCTAACTTATCCCCCACAACCATAGATATAATTTTTTACAAGTCTTTTAAGTGCCACCTTGTCTAATGCTTTCTGAAACTCCAGATACACCAAATCTACATGTTATCTAAAGGCAATATTTTTCCTTAGTGAAATCATGTAGACTATTCATTAAAATTCTAAACTTGTTAAATGACTTTGCAAAGCATCTTTTATCATACTTTACAAAACCTTTCCCACAACTGATGTAAGACTAATGGGCCTGTAATTACTGAGACAATTTTATCACCTTCCTTGAAAAGAGGAGTAGCATTAGCCAACTTTCAATCTTCTAGCATCTGCCCACTATCCAATAGCACATATATCCAATTCTTAACCTACATCAAACCCTTAGAGAAATATCATCTTAACAAGCTCAGAATTAATGTGATCATCTTATTCGATTTTGTTTCCATCTATCAACTGTTCAAGAGAAGGAATATTGCTTAAATTGTCATTGTTAAAAATTGAAGAAAAGCAGAATTTATTAATCTAATCATCTCATAATCATTAGATACGAGCCTTCCATTATCATTCCTCAAAGGTCCTACCTCATTCCAACATTTTGTATCCCTTAATGTATTTAAATAAATTCTTAGTGTTAATGTTTACATTTTCAGACAACCGTTTCTATACATCTTTTTTGGTGTCCTAATTTTCTGTTTGATCAAGTTTCTTGATTTTAAATAATATTTTAAATATCCCGTAAAACCAGTCAATTTACATTTCTTAAATTTTTGATGTTTTTCTTTAATTTTATCCTTTATACCCTTTGTGAACTAACCTGATTTTTTACTTGCAGCCACCCTTTCCTTTCTATAAGAAAATATGCTTGTCTTGAATATTTAATAATTTATCTTTAAACATTTTCTACGTTTGATAAGTGTCTCCAAACAACTCAGCTGCCCAATTTACAACAGATAATTATTATCATATCCCTTCAAAATTAGCTTTTTTGAAATTTGTAACTAAAATATCATTAACTCTGATCTCCATATGCAGAAAAACATCGAACCTAATAGAGCAATAACCGCTTGCACCCAGATGTTCCCCATTTTCTACCCTCTCAACAATTTTCATATTAGAAGTTAACAATAAATCTAAAATAGCATTGTTTCTAGTAGATTCCTTGACCAATTAGTGAAGAAAGACATCTCAAACAGTTTCCAAAATCCTCTCACCGTCACGGTGTGACTCTAACATTTCTCAGTTAAAATCACCCATAATTAACAGCTGAAATCTTAATCTCATTGTAAAATTTCTCATTAATTTCATCACTATCATCTGGTGGTCTGTAACAAATACCCACTAAAAGCCTTTTCCCTTTATATCCACTAATAGACACACAAATAGATTCAATCTCCTTGCTATTAACTTTGATATCCTCAACTTCAACAGGATGTAGCTCACATTTTATATAAAGCCATTCCTCCCCTTCCCTTTCGTACTCTATCCCTATTAAATAACCTATAACCCTGTATTTCAAATAAATTTCTGTAATCAAAATCGTCTACATTTAACCATGTTTAAGTTATTCCCGTTATATCAAAATCCTCCATTCCTATCAGTGCTCTAAAGTCATCTAAGTTATTTTTTTGTACTTCTAGCACTACAATATTAACAATTAAGTCTACCCTTAGAACTACTTCTATACTCATTTCCTATGCTAAACTTTTCTCTACATATTACTTTTTTGCATATAATTTATCCTGACTCTCATCATTGTGTAGTCCTAGTTTAAAATATCCCTTACAGCTGAGTAAATCATCCATTTAAATGTAAATCATCCATTCCAAAAAGCTCCCTTCTTCCATTAAACTGATCCAAGTCCAAACAGCAAATCTGTCTATCCTTACATATTAACCTAAACCTAGTATTCAGTCCTTTTGATCTTCTTATAACTTCGTCCCCACAATTCATTCTCGACAGTATCTCTGACACAATTAAGTTATAGCCCTTTTCTTTAAATGCCTTTTCAACCTCTTGTACTTATCAGTTAGCTCCTCTGACTTACCTTTCCCTACATAATTAACCTCCTATGTGCATACAAAAAATGCATCATTATATATTATTATATCTCTTGCTTTGTCAGTTACATCCTCCACCCGAACTCCTGGGAAGCATAGTCTAATTCTTTTCTCCCTATTTACTTCAAGGAACGGAATTCGCTCAAGAAACTTAAAAATTCTAATTTGGTATTTCACAAAGTGGATAAACATAAAATATGGGTAATTATGACCCAACATTTTAATAATCAGATAATTTATGAACATTTAGATGATATCAATGTCTACCAAAAAATGGTAAGTTTAAACTGAGAGACATGAATTTCATAAAAGACACATTAAGGAATTTTGTTGATAAATTTAAGGTGATAGTAACAGAAAAAGAAAAAGATTTTATTTTAATCAATTCAGAAATTATGTACTTTTTTGTACTTTCTAGGATTCATACACCAAAAAAGATTAATATATTCAGTTGTTGGAAACAACAGCTGAATATATTAAATTGGAAAACCTCCCAATATTTCGGGAAGACTGATTGTAGGAGGTAAACACAAATTACTGAATATTTAAGTGACCTTTTGGTTATATTGTTAAAACCTTTTTTATCTCATATTCTGAGTCTTATTAGTGATGATTTTGAATATGTGGAAAGATTTCCAAAGAAATTAGAAGAAAATCAGAGTTTTAGTTCTTTAAACGTGGTGGATTTGTATCCATGCATTGAACATCATTATGGACATAAAGCTGTAGAACGTTTTCTAGATAAATACAAAGTAATTTATCCCAGGTTAAATAAAGGTTTTATCTTAAAAGGTTTAAATATAGTTTTAAAACATTGTGGTTGTTTTTTTACTTATCAGGAACACATCTTTCATCAAATTTAGGATAAAACAATGAGATCAAAGGTTGCTCCAACTTATGCTAATATCACTCACTAAGAGATTTTTCGAATTACCATTATATAATATACTACCTAATTACTTTGAAGAGAATTTTGTAGTTCACGTAAAAACGTTTAAAAATAATTTTAGACAATTGTTTTGTAAAAGATAGATATTCATGATATTAATAAGTTTTTGGGATTTTAAATTCAAGGAAATTAAGTTTACCTTCAAAAGAAATAATAAAGCCATGTCCTTTATAAATGTGTTGGTAAGTATTTCCCCAGAAAAGGAAATTGTAACTGACATTTCTTGTAAACCCCAAAACTCACATCAACATGTAGATATTTTATAAATCACCCAAACATATAAATTTAAATGTTCCTATAGATCGTGCAGGTAGATTATATTGTTTGGTTCCAATGAAAGAAACGATAGTTAACAGATAATTAGAACTAAAAAAAATCATTGTTCAGTGTCACTATCCGGGATAATTTATATTAAGAGAATTGGAAATACTAAAAATAATTTTTGAATAAAAAAATTTAACAGAGATTAGTAAACCTAAAGAAATTATATATTTTGTAGTGGCTCATTGTTCAAATATACGTATTAATGTTTCATTTGTTAATACCTAAATGAAACCAATAGTAGATAAAAAAAACTGAAAGATCTATTCACAGATAATAAAATTATTTTATCAAAAGGCAACCTAAACATTTGTATAGATTATTAAATAAGCCTAACGAAAGAGATTTTTCTAAAGAAGGTATTTTCAGTTGTGAAAGAAAGAATTGTGATTTATGTAATTTAGTTTACAAAAAAAAACTGCTAAAAATCAAGAATATTATAGAAATTATGTTTTCATGAATAACTCATTTAGTTGCAATTCTAAGAACGTAACATATATTTTAGAACGCGTAAATTGTGTTGAATTCTACATTGATTAAAACTGATAATTTAAGATTAAGAATACATCTACATAAATTCGTGTTAGATGTCCAGAAAAAATTTTAAAGGATGTATTTTGAAAAAAAAAAATTCTAAAAGATCCACATTTTCCCTTTATGAGCATGTAATGTAAAACATAAAGGATTATATTTCGAAAAATATTTCATAATTAGATAGAAGTAAGAGGAAAGTAGTATCTGGTTATGCAAAGTCAGTAAAAATTGTAAAACCGTGAAACTATTACTAAGACTAACAGAAAAAACAATAACGTAAGAGGTATGCAATTATGGAATAAATAAATAAATTGCATTTCTATAATAACAAGAGGAAGTATAATTAGAATACGATTTTAATTTTAAAAGTAAAGTATATTGGATAGACTTTAACTAATTATATTTACTTTTGAGCATTTTTAACATACTTAATTTATACATCGAGTGTATTATGTAGTCGTACATTTGGAAAATATATATTACATTTAGATTATTTATGCTTAGTTGAAAACCGGTATTTGAATGTTTCTGTTAGAGATTCTCAGTAAAATTATATCCTGAAGAGTGGGTGGCCTTTGAAGTCACGAAACCGGTTGAAGAAATTAATTTTGTTTGTAGTTATGCACAAAGATACACAATGGGCTATGTGTGCTCTACCAACCACGGGTATCGAAACCCGGTTTCTAGCGTTGTAAGTTCGCAGACATACCGCTGTGCCACTGGGGACGAAGAAATTAATAAAGGAGAAAAATATAGAATAGTCTGATATTCCAGTGTTTTGTTACTCGTATCTACATATGAATATTATTTAGGTTTTGGTTATGTATATATTTATGAAAAACTGGGGGGAAGGGGGTGCTACCAGCAAAGACTTCCAGTCTCACAATTCTGTCATTAAACATATATCTTATAGAAAAAAATTTAAAATGCTTAAGGGAAAGTAGAAATCTTGATATACGCTTTGAGATTTAGTGATTACAAATCATATAAAATTAACACGCAATATTTTAAGCTTATATGTGAAGTTCTGCGGAGGTATTTCATCAACACACTAACGAAGAATAAGACTTGTTCTAGTTGTATCTAAAATTTTCGTGCAAACCTCACCTGCACATAGCCGTCCCTAATTATGAACTTGAGTGAGCTAAATTTGATAGACTAGAGGGGAGAAATCTAGTCAACAGCACTCACCGACAAATCTTGAGCTAATCTTGTTTGACCAAATAGTGGAATTTGACTGTCGCTCTTATATCTCAATTACAAAGGCAAACTGCGTAGTGCGTTGCAAAAGGTCATGAACCCTTAGCTATCAAGTTCAAAGTCCAGACATGATATTAGTATGTAAACACACACACGTTTTACCTCATTCGAAATGCTAATGGGAGATAATACATATAAAAAGGGCTTTGCCGGTACTTGGTATGATGAATGAAGTGTGATTGATATTATTACATAATCTCATTTGCCTTCGCTCTTGAACAGTAGTCATATTCTCACTGAAGCTAAAACTTCAAGTGCACGGTCATTAACTAGAGCTCAGCAACAAATTGTACAGAAAAATTATCTATATACCGTATTGGCACGGATTATAAGGCGATGTTTTTTATTAATAATCAGACTGTAAAAGTCATAGTCGCCTTATAATCGCGGCCGACCACAGGCCCCTTTCCCCTACTCTAGCCTGTCGCATTCCTGAATGTCCAGACAGCATCCGTCTATGCATGTGCGCCAGATGTTCTCTCAAGATCATCGCAAGTTCTTACAACTAATCCACATGCAGGGTGTTCAGTTATAGTATTGATTTTACGGACCTAAAAAAGGAAGTTCTGACACTCAATTGTTTTTCTCTCGCATGGTTTCTGAAAGTGAGGGTGCCTTATATTCGAGATCGCCCTATAATCGGGCCAATACGGTAATTAGGAAAATAAATCTTGTTAATGTAATACTTACTAGCTGTACGAAGAGTTTGCTTATCTAGTTGAGGATATGGACAAAGTTGAGATTAATATTGTTTTAATATTCACGTAGTTGTAATTGTTGTGGTAAACACCCCGTTACTAGAGTTACTTTATGCAAGGTGATCCAAAAACAAGAAAGTAAAGCAGGCTAAATGAGTTTATGAACGAAACATTAAACTATTTTAATTTGAATTGTCTAGCATTAACAGTTTTAAATATCTGCCAAATCATGCTTTTCGTCAACAGACATTTTCACCGTGTCAGAATATTACATTTCGTGAATTAGCAACATGTTTTTAATAAAAGGAAATTAAAACTTTTTAAAATTAACAAGATAGATATTTTGTGTATTGAATTATTTAGTATTAGCAATTACTTAAGTGTGTTTTGAGACATTTCAAATGATTAATGACATATTATACCGATTTCTTGTCTTAAGTCTAATGTTGAGTTTGTCAGTTACATTCTTAAGTTACAATGCCAGAAATCGGGTTTCGATACTCGTGGTGGGCAGAGCAAAATAGCCCATTGTGTAGATTTGTGCTTACTTACAAACAAACAACACATTCTTATAATGTGGATTAAAATCTGTTCGTTTTATCAAGTACAAATATTTTATCATACAAATATTTTATTATGTACAATCGTTATAAATTTCATTTCAGTTTGCAATGCAGATATATATAAATACATATATATATTCAAATAAAACTCTTATTTAATCAATTCATAAACCATTATTTACCATGTCGCCAGTCGTTCGTCTCACAGTACGAGTAGCTTTCATTTCGTAATTATAAGGATTATTACATAAAACGTAAGAGATGAAACTAGCATGGATTCCTCATATTGAAAGACAACTTATGTATATTTCGCAAAGTTCTCATTACTTATGGCAACAGCTAATATAGATGTACTTCTAGTCCAAAGTTTATTGACGATTAGTTCAACTGTGATGACTATTATCAAATACCAAATTTTGTGATCTGAAATTACTGTTATTTGTGTATTTTATCGATGGCATACAAACTGCTTGACTTTCTTCCGACACACGTCACACTTCACCTCACAGCACCAGTGAAATTTACAATTGCAACTGGATTCAACATGGAGAACTTTCTTTCTCACGCGCAGCCCACATTGACGACATAAGTTCTTACAGCTTCTTCTTTCCTCTCTGGGCACATGTTTACCTTTCCTTCTGGAACACTCTCTCCCCTCCGTCCCATGGGATCCTGCAGTGTCGTTGGTGTAGCAATACTCTGGTGAACTCTCTATGTAGACGAGATGTTTTTTGGGAAAATTCGAAGGGCCTGTATCTATGTTGCGACGCTCTTTTCCGTAGTTGAGCCTGTTGTACTCATAATCTACTTGCTGTGCTTTATTATAGGCTTGTTTTAAACGATCTCCAATTACATTGAAGTCGGCCAATCTCATCCAACACGTTTGTGTGGCACAACTTCCTGAAACTCCATGGCATTTGCAAATTCGTTTCATCGTGTTTCTCACAACCTATAATTAGATATTATTAGAGTACTTAAGTAAATATACCGCCATCTACTGGATTTTAAAAACATAAATTAGTGAAACTGTTAATAAGAAATGAGGATATCATGAACCACGATAGTTGTTCATAATAGGATTCGCCCAAGTATTTCACAAAAATTATAATAGAACATACGGGCAAAAGCCATCTTAAAAATAAGCAGACGTGTTCTTGAAACAACACTCAAGACCTTCTATCTCAATGGTTAAGGCTGCTAACATATTGATAATAGCAAAAAAAATTTTCCCGATTGTTAGACAAAATTCAAAATTCATCCATTTGTTCTTCATATTATTATTATTATTCGTATTATTCTTGTTTTACAAGCCTACAGAAAAACCGGCTACGAACATTTTACTCAGACTTATACAATAGTAATGAATGCAGTATTTATTATGTTACAGGGTAGTTTTAAAATCAATTCAAGCGCCTTTGTTTTTTTTTCACCCTAAAGAATTTATACTAATGCGGGTTAATTGGAAAATAATCTATGCAACTTATAGCGCATTAATTGGAAACTTCCACGTTGAGGATTCATCATTTCTCGAGTTCGCTGTTATACTTTGTCTCTACGAGGTTTTTTGCGTCTATTTCAACGAGTTTGCTAACAGTAGACGATTAGATTACTATAGTAGATTTCTCTACTCCTGTGAGTGGGAAAAAAAGCCAATGCAGTAGTAAAGTGTTGAAAAATATGTAAAATTGTAATACATAATTAAAAACAACGTTTCCTATTGACACAATTTAAAACTTTATTGAAGCCATAGATCTTCCACTTTAAAAGTTTCGACGTGATCTACGTCATCTTCAGGAGTTACTTCCAAGACATACTTTATACTTTTACCCCTTGTCGCATTACTTCACGTATTATTTGCATATTTCCTTGGTCTTCTTTATTTATTTGTAATATATCTCGCCATATATCAACATATTGACTTGCTGATCTTTCGGTTCTATTTAGTACTTCTTTCTGTTTATTTCTAATGTTTCTCTAATATTTAATGCTATAATACTGTGAGGCTTAGCTAAAATTAAAGTTTTTTCCCATAATATTGAATGTTGGGTAGTTGTTACATGTTCGGCTGTAGCTGAGGTTTCTATTTTATTATTTCTTACATAACTTTTGTGTTCTTGCAATCTGTATTATAAATTTCTTTTAGTTTGACCAATATAAATATTACTAAATTCATATTCTATTTTGTAAATATTCGTTTTATCTTTTAATTCTATTTTATCTTTAGTATTTCCTATCACGTCTTTTATCTTATTTATTGGTTTGACGATAGGATAAAAATTCTGATACTTTTTGAATACTTTATATAATTGACTTGATAAACCTGGAACATAAAGTAAACTTAAAGTTTCTTTTTCATAAATATATTTTAATGTAATATTTTAAACTATATTTACACCTTTGTTAAATTTCTTAAATGCTTTGTCTACTATATTATGTTCAAATCTTCTATCAATAACTATATATACTTAATTAATAACAATTAGTTATTTAAATCTTCCTATCTTGAACATATTTTAAAGTTCCAAAAAGGTATGTGTAAAATGCAGATTTTTTGTGTTTTTATATGACATAATTCTTTGTGTGGCGGCATAACAACAGCAAATGGTTTTCTATAAACTGATGTTTCTAAGTTTCCTTCTGTTTCTTTTCTAACTAGTACGTCTAAAATTAATACTGATATTTTCTTCAATTTCACACGTGAATTGAATTTATGGTTCTTTAATATTTAAGTAACTAAAATGGTTAAGTACTGTAGACATGTAGTCAAAAATATATAAATGTGACATTATTTCAGACTAGTTTGTTAGACATTATTTCAGACTAGCTGTTCACTTTTTTTTAGAGTTTCTAGATGTAGGCTTGAAAATATAATTTTTGTATTTTGATTCAACTTGTTACTGTACTTTTTTGACAATTCCTATTCCCTTTTTAAATTAACAATTTTTAATTAACTTGTAAATATAATAATAACAAGATATGTGTAGAAAATACTACCTGCGTGTATTTCTCTGTACTACGAAAATTTCTAGACAGTTTTCTAGAATAAACGCATAACTTTAAGACACTAAAACAGATCTAATACTTTATACAACTGCTGATAACCGAATATTCCAGAACAAGAGATAAATACCTTTCGGCCAATATCATTGTTATGAAGATTTACTAAAGCCTTTACATCGTGGCCCCTTTCACGAGTATCCAAAAACCCTTTGGACACTTGCTCTCCAAACCGCACATTGTCACTGCAACCACCCCAGGTCCATCCATTAGCGCCTGCTCAAAACAGGAGAAAAAAATACAAATTTTTTCATTACATGTGAATCACTTTGAACATTATTTTATTAAGTCACAAAGCTCATCAACAGAGTGCATAGAAGGATAGCGCTACAAATCACAAACAACTGTATATGTATCCACACCGAAGTTTCCGCAGTGACTGTTATATCTTTATACTATATTTTATTAACCACAAAGCAACACAATGGGCTAGCCGATTTTTAGCATTATAGGCCTTCAGTCTTACGATGAGCTGTTGTGGCCCTTTATACCATGAGCAGAGTGATAATAAATTGGTGAATTTCCGAACACCTTAAGTAATAACTCTTGAAACCAAACCATGAGTTTTTCGTCTCATTTTTCTAGGACTTGGTAAAAAATCTCAGTATAAATAGCAAAATGTTGTCCATTCCTACACTGTATGCAGATGCAGTCCATAAAAACCTCACATTAACTCTAACCAACCTTGTCTAAAACACTTTTGAGACACGAAACTTACAAATTTATTTCTCGTATTGTGTGTGTATATATATATATATATATATATATATAAATCATTATTAAACGACAAAAACTTAGTATAAGCACTTAGCTGACGAATTGAGGTACAAATTGTTACTAATATTAAAGTTACTTCAGATTGCTTCACTAAGGCACAGTTAGGCCTCTGTAAGCCTTATCTGAGCCCATTCTGGATATTTTATTTATTTATTGTATTCTAACAAAAATGATATTTCTAGTAATAATACTGTTATTTAAACATTGCTTGAACACATCATTAAAAATATTACAAAATAATAGGTTTACATAATGGATGTTTAATATACTTATTCATTCATCAAAAAAAGCAATTTGACATCAATAAGCTAAATAAAAAAACAGTAAGAAAGCAAATGGATAAGTTCAAACGGTTTTCGAACATATTTCTTAAAAGTTTTGACGACAATTTGTTTGTAGCCATAAATGAGCAGATCTTGAAAGGTTTGGTTTGTTTCGAATTTTGCGTAAAGCTACACGAGGGTTAACTGCGCTAGCAGTCCGTAATCTAGCAGTGAAAGACTAGAGGAAAGGTAGATAGTCATCATCACCCACCGCATACTCTTTGGCTACTCTTTTACCAACGAATAGTGGGATTGACCGTCACATTATAACGCCCCCACGGCTGAAAGGGCAAGCATGTTTGGTAGGACGGGAATTCGAACCCGCAGATTGCGATTCGAGCGCCCTAACCACCTGGCCATGCCGGGCTCAACCTAAAAAGGAAGAACGTGAGTTGATTGTATAATTGTCGGAACGATTTCAAAAACGAAAACTTTATGGATTTTACGGAAAATATTCGTCATCCTTTTCACTGGAAGCAATACATAGTTTAATGATTATTAAATTACAATATCGTGCATCTAATTCTATACATGTTATATATAATATTACAAAAAATTGGAAGAGTAGAACAGCTTTCTTTTCAGTTACATAAACTTTAGCTATTCCCTCTTATGATAAGTATAACTAACGCATTAAAGATAAGTTCTTAGCCCTCTTATTACCAAAGCCACTGTTGTAAACTACGAAAAATGAAGCGTTGTCTTCATCTTATTCCCTTATCCCTATTCAGCTGGGATACTGAAAAAAAATTTAAAATTGTGGACGTCTTCATTAGATAGATAGATATTAAAGTTTGCTCTCTGCAAATGGAAATCATTTTATTTCAGTAGTTATGCAATGCGTTAACATATACGACAGGCGGTCGGGAAACTGAAAGCGTTCGCATCAGTTGCTAAGTTTAAATTGGTGACCGGTAATTTCATCATGTAAAAAAATTATGAATATTAAAAGCGACATATATTAAAAAATCAACTTTTAAAATTACATTTATTAAAAATTATCAAACATGATGCAGCTTATGAGATATTTATATTAAATTTATTACTATTGCTACAAAAATAAGTATAAAGATATGAAAAAATACCTGCAAGTTATTCTTAGATATAATCCAGATAGCAAAATTAACATTTTACGAGCAATAGCTAATAACCTGCATCACTTTTAATAATCTTTAATAAATGTCATTTTAACGATGATTTTTTTAATATAAGTCACTTTTAATATTCATATTTTTTCATTTTTTTTTACATAAGAAGTGAAATTAATGGGAGTCAAATTATCGGGAGTGAAATTACTGGGAGTCAAATTACCGGGAGTGAAATTACCTAAAACCGTTTAAATTTAAACAACTTCTATAGTAATCACCTTATGGTAAATATTTTTTTACCAGAATTCACACAATGATTATAACTATTAAGTATTTAGTAAGAATATGAAACCAATGAAGTTTTCATATTTTCCAGTAAAAATTTGTTCAAACTAGCCCTGCAGATGCTGAAATAATCTGTCACCAGCTAGAACTAATTCAAACAACAAATAATGAAGTTTTCATATTTTCCAGTAACAATTTGTTCAAACTAGTCCTGCAGATGCTGAGAAAATTTGTTACTAGTTGGAA
Organism: Limulus polyphemus; assembly: GCF_000517525.1. Taxonomy (NCBI): domain Eukaryota; kingdom Metazoa; phylum Arthropoda; class Merostomata; order Xiphosura; family Limulidae; genus Limulus; species Limulus polyphemus. The sequence goes on from NW_013668165.1 coordinate 104,069, forward strand.
CTAATTCAAACAACAAATAATGTTTTCATATTTTCCAATAACAGTTTCTTTAAACTAGTCCTGCAGATGCTGAGTAAATTTGTTACTAGTTGGAACTAATTCAAGCAACAAACAATGAGCTCCATCATCATTAATGTGTTGTTGCAACTCACCTATCGTTCCCTTTTTACTATTATCACAATGACAGTTTTCATAATGTCCAAGGCTGCAATTCCTTGTCACAGTGTGCACGATGGCTGCGCTGATGATAGCATGCACAAACGCCATCTCTTGGTTAGCTGGAATACAAATAAAACAATTAATGTTTCAGCAAACTATATTTTAAAATGTCTTCTTTAGTTACGCTGTGTTCTCAATTTCAAATTAATTTACACGTGTTAATGATATCTGTAATTAGAGAATTTCGTTTATTTACAAATTAATATTTAAAAAAATCAATTGCACAAGTCCAAATCTCGAAATATGTTGAATATGCATTCAGTGCTACTAAGGCTATCTGCCACCGTCCCTAACTTTGAACTACTGATATGACAGAAGGTAGTCAGTCAGCAGCATCCTACCACCCAGTATCCACGGTACGGGATTGACTGTCACTGCTATAACGCACCCACAGCTCAAAGCATGGACAGTATTGTGAGGTATCGCCTATTTGCCAGCTTCGAAATCTAGTGCTGTAACAGAGAGCCAGTATGATATTGTTTGGCATATTCATATTGAAAGAAAACAGTATTGCAGATAGATCACTATAAAATTAGCTATCATATCTATCCAACACACAAAAGAAAAGCTTGAACTCTTTCTAATATTGGAAAATTTTCATTAGTAGAGTTCTTTAAAGAGGATCGTCATCTTGATTTGTACTTTGAACTTCATATTGACACCATTGTGTCGTTCATTTCACATCTGCATTTTCCATTCTTATCTAGTTATTAACTGGCAAAGGTGTGTTCTAACTATAAGAATAGTAAAATATGTTGTAAAAATTGAATATTCCTGTCATATTTACGGTATTTGGACTTCAGCTGTTTGCACGATCTGGCAATGAAGATTGTGTTGTAACTATAACAATTGTAAATTTTGGGGTTAAAACTGATTCTTTTTCATATTTACGATACTACACATAAAATCACGTAACAGAAGTTAAGTCAGTGCAAAAAAGAAATTAAACTGTTCAGTTATCAAAAAGTTTTGGCGACACAAGGTCTCTGGAAAAGAGAAGAACACTTTATCTTTTATTTCATTAAATGACCTTTCTAAATAAATATGATATGAGGCTAATATAAAATCAAAATATTTTTATTATTTTATATGAAAAGGGGAAAAATTTAAGCTGGTCAAGTAATTTTCGTTTAAATTTTAAGGATTTCTTATTAATTAATTTTCAACAACTCTTTCTTTGTTTCATAGTAAAGTCACATTGAGCTGCCCACCAGTGGCACAGCGGTATGTCTGTAGACTTACAACGTTAGAAACCGGATATCGATACCCATGGTGAGCAGAGCACAGATAGCCGATTGTGTAGCTTTGTCTTAAACTACAAACAAAACATATTGAGCTATCTGCCGTGTCCAACGCGGAGAATTGAACCCCGGATTTTAGCTTTGTAAAAGTCCGTAAAGTTGCCGCTGTTACATCTGAGAACACAACTCATTCGTAGGTAGTAATGTAGTTTATTGTTTGTTTGTTTTGAATTTCGCGCAAAGCTACACGAGGGCTATTTGCGCTACCCGTCCCTAATTTAGCAGCATAAGACTAGAGGGAAGGCATCTAGTCATCACTACCCACCGCCAACTCTTGGGCTACTCTTTTACCAACGAATAGTGGGATTGACCGTCACATATAACGCCCCCACGGCTGATAGGGCGAGCGTGTTTGATGGGACGGGGATTCAAACCCGCGACCCGCAGATTGCAATTAGTTTGATGGTAATCCACGAAGTGTTAACAACTATAAACGGATTTTAACGGAAATTGTTATTTGGGTTTGTAGTGCTTTTTAAAATCCCATTGTAGTTATGAAGATACAGTAAAAAATAGAACAAATATTTTTTTAGAGACTTAGTTCAGTACTTAAGAACTAGTTAACTAAAGAAAACATCAAAATACTTTATGAACATTGGATACTGATACGATACAAATGACGTTTTTTGAAGCTAATCTCGCATAGCATAGGTTTTGAATAGCATCCTACAACATATAGAGAATGTTTCAATCTTATTTATTTTCTCCGAAATATATGTTATTTAGGACAAGTAATATGTATATTACGGTTATTATTATTTTCGACGAACCAACTGATGAACAGGTTAGTGAACTAGTTTAATCACATAAACTCAGCTGTAAACTTATGTTATTGTAAAATCGCCAGTCCTGTGTTTGTTTGTTGTTAAACCACACAATGCGCTATCTGTATTGCGCTCACCACGGGTATCGAAACCCGATCTTTAGCGTTATGGTTCTTCAGACTTTCCGCTGAGCCACTAAGGGGTTCACCAGTCCTTATCAAAATATGTTAAACCTTCCCAATAAAAAATCACAGTTTCTTTGCCAAACTTAATCTAATAAGGATTAGTAACAAAAATGATAATGTTGTAGTTTGTTTTTATGAAGGAGAGAAAAACAATTTTGGCGTAAAATACTAAAAAAAAAATTGTAAGTAAAATTTGAGACTTCAAAATTAACTAATTATTGTCAGTAAATCGTTAAATTTATGTTTTCAAACCTTTACTTATTGAAAAGTGTTATTTTATCAAGGTCAGACAAATCACTAACATACCTGGTTGAGTGTCACTTTTGTCAAAGAGGGTAAAGGCGTTTCTAGGACAGTTCCAGCGATCCCATACAAATTGTTTCTGGCATTCTTCCATTCCTATTTGTGCACCAATAGCCACACTCTCTGAGAAAACCAGGCTTGCCTGCATGTGGAACAAACACGATTGTTTTGAAGAATCTAAAGGTTAAAGTTGACCTTTTCTCACGGGTTTTAACAAATCTACCTGCTGTTTGGCTACTCATCTAAGCTCTTGAGAAAATGTACATTTTAGATTTTTCCATTGACAGCAATCAGTTTGGTTTAATAGTACTTTTGAGGGTGATGAACACATGGTAGGGTGGAACAAGAAGATTAAGTTTAAGCAGGAAAAGGACTCTTGTGGGTAACGTACGCGTGTTGCGTTTACTTTATCTTATAAGAAGATAAAGAAAGATCACCAGAGAGAACAAGAAGAGCTAGGCTTACAAAAGAAGCATGTCTTATTGGTATAAAAGTTGTAAATCAGTTTTCTGTTACGGGAAGCATGAAAGTCTTCAAAACAACAACATTTGAATAAGAAAAATAAAGACGTCGGTCCGATTCTCCAAAAAACAAAAATCGTGCGAAGCCTAATATAAACTTATTATTAAACTTTATAGTCAGGCGAGTTGGGTATGCCGAAGTAACTATCTTGTAATGATTTTTGAAATTGCAACTTTGAAACTTACGTAATATAGTAAGTGAAACGAACACCTATGTATTTATACGGTTTAGAACACAGTGGCAAAGCAAAGTATATTATGATTTATTGATTTAAAAAAAAAGCTTAAGTTTAAAATACACCTGATTGTCTTCTGAAAGCTCTAGCTAGCAACAATTAGAATTGTCTGAATTTATATGCCTGGCTATTTTCTAAAAGTAATGATCAGAAGGAAATCTAAGTTTTTAATGTGCATTCGAAAATCCCTGTCTATCAACTAAAGATCTGTTGATAGACTGAATGTATAATATGCCTAACTATTTCATAAAAACACCACCCAGTAATGACAAGGTAACATGAGATTATAGAATAGCTAATTTCTAAAAATCAACATCACGTCATGATCATAGGATAACCTAATTATTTCTGTTATGTCTGAATATTTTATCAAATTATTCTTTAGTAATGAACAAAAAAAATATTCAAAGTTATAAATGCCTGAAAATTTCTATAATTACCATTCAATAGTATATCATCACTGTATACGAATATATATCAACATTAATAACGAAAACAGTGAATATAATTTCAAAATAGATTTTGAACCTGAGTGAAAAATTATTGACAATTTTAGATTAAGTTCTCTCTAGAATTGTTATCAATGCCACTAAACAACGTTTTTGAAGCAGTTTTCATCAAGTGTTTGTGCTTACTGAAAAATAAATAAAAATAGTCGCGCATCTGGAGCAAACATTATATCAGTTATAAAATTATGTAACTGAAAGACAAACTAGTGTCAGTACATGTTTTTGATAAGGCTAAGAAACGCTGCTTTAAAATGAAAAGTAAAACCATTTTTAGGTTTAATAACGAAAAAAAAACTATAACCACTGAAAATAGATTTAATATATAATTAATCAGGATAAACCAAGAAATGCCTACAATATGTAGGTTTCTAAATCAATGATTTTAGTATTAATCTATATGAAAACATGTTTAATCAATTAACAAATTATACGAGCATTAAACTTACCAAAAAGGATTCCTTATTATTATAAGTGGAACATGGTGGTCTCGAGGGACCTTAACGAGACGGATTATGAACAGTGAAGTTGAGACTTTATAGGCTCCGAAAGGATTAAAACCTCAAACGAGGCCGTAAATTTAAGAAGTGCATAAGGCCTTATCAGTATCACAAAGCTTAGTTTGGACTATATTGGCCCAGGAGGCCAGTTTCAATAACAAGGGATGTGTCTAATCAGACAAGTGCCTACATAATTTGTGCCATAGAAAATCCTTGGAGAGTTATTGATTTTTCTATAAGTCGGCAAAAATACTGTGGTATAATTTTGATAAATGCTGAGTTATACCATCTGGATAACGATAGGTGTCGCTAAACTTTCAAAATTCACCTGAATAGCGTTGTTTAATTTAAGGATAGATGTTTTCTTTTAAGATTCCATAGAGAATTTTTAAAGTTGGACATCACTTAAATCAATAATGATAAGTAGAAAACAGTTATTATTATGTACAGAACATGTTCTAATGGGATTTTTCAATGGGCCATATGACCTGTGCCCACCTCAGGAATCAAACGCTGAGTGATATATATGTTAAAATGTTCTTGAAACTCACACTCTTAGTTTTGAATCGAATTGTAACTTTTGAAACATCATATAAAACCTGCTGATTATTTATAAAAAAAACAACCTATACAATGAAATGGAAATATAAAGCTAAATTTAACTATTACATAAAATGTGAATACATTAATGATGTTAGAAAAATACGTACATTCAAGAAATCAATTTAACATAAAAATACGATACCCTATAAAATGTGAAGTAATTCTTACAGAGTTATTTGTCTAAACTATAGTCTAAGAAATGATAAGAGTACTTATAAAGATATTAGGAGTCAGTTTACGTTCCTATGGGTAACATTTTCATCAAGAGTCATTTTGAAAGATCGTTCCTAAATTCCTTTTTTTTTTCGTAATTTATTACGGTCATGTTTCAAACGCTGGGCCCAAAGTTATAAACAAAAATGTGAACTCGTTGTGTGTATAAATTTTTATAATTTGTACTCAAACAACAAAAGAAATCATTTGAAACATTTACAGTAACAAGTAAGTGCTGTAAATTTCCAACTATCAACTAAATATCATTAATCTATTAAAATATCTCCCGAAACACATCAGCAAAATGTTCATTCACTCAAAGACAACTGTCAATGGAACGATAACTTACATTTGAGGTGGTCCTTAGCAAGGAACACAAAAATATTTGGTATTTCCAACCTTATGCAACACATTGGCTAGACAGAGACCCCGAAGGTCCAGTTATAGCGGAAAGCAACCAACCAGTAAACCCGCCGCCTACAAGGCCATTTTTAACCAAATAGTGGGATTGACTGTTACTTTATAAAACACCCACAGCTAAAAACTTTATTACTTTTCGAAGCATTTTGAGAATTTTCTAATAGTTCATTATGTAAACTATTGGTTTTGTACCAGCTTGCGTAGTTGTAACGAAACAAAAACATTACATAAATCAGAATGTTTCATTGAATTGGGAAATTTAATTATTTCATAAGCGAATGACAACAAGTGACTATGTTTCTGTAATAACAAATAAAGCAAGGTATATTATTTTACCTTTGTTCCGGCCAGGAGAAGGTTGCTGAGGGACCTAAAAATATATAATGAAATATTTAGCTGAAATTCTGTAATAAGTAATCTCGTTATTGCTCTTTACATAAATGTTCGTTAAATCAGTTCATATCATCCACGAATATTTGTATTGGAGCTTCATACTTTACGATAACAGAAATATAGATAGCAGCGCACTAATAAAACAAATTTTAGACATTACATAGAAACTAACTATTTAATTAAAGCTATGGGTAGAGAGATTTACATTTTGACTGTCTGATAAACCCTTTTTCGATATTTCTAAGCAAATTAATTGAAGAGCCTAACTTGGAATAAATCTATGAAACATAAAATTTGACACGCATTATACTATTTCCAAAATTCTTCGCTAGTAATGATCAGGGAGGCCTAACTTTATATGTCTGACTAATTTCTAAGATACCTTTTTATTAACGATCAGAGAAGTTTGAATTAATAATATGACTATCCATTTTATGCGTCTTCTATCCAATAATGATCAGATATCATTCTGAATTTAAGTATAATCAGAAGGTAGTTTCAGTTTATAATAAGCCTATTTTTCAAATTCTTTATGAAACAGTAACCAGAGGACAGTCTGAAATTTTATGTCTGAGTAGTTTATAAATAATCAGTAATTTTTGAAAATTGTTATTATATACCCAACTCATCCCAAGTTGACTTACCTTCTTATTCTTATTGAGTTATCTGTGTGATAATGCTATGATAACTAAAACACAACATGTGGAAAAGCAGGGATCTATTTTTATAGAACAAAGGGACAAAAACGTATAAAAAAGCAGAAAAACCTATTTGTTTTCGGTTGTAACAAATGCAACATCCAAATAAGTTTAAGTGCATTTAGTTGTTGTTTGTTTGTTTTGTTTTTTTAAGTTAACCACAAAGCTACACAATGGACTATCTGTGCTCTGCCCACTACGGGTATCGAAACCCGGTTTCTAGCGTTGTAGGTCCGCAGACATACCGCTGTGCCACTGAGGGGCAAGAAAATTAAAATAGGTTACTTCTGTAAAATATTGTTACATGTTTACATGACCAATCATTTAGCTTATAAAAAATAAACCCTTGGCCTTCTCTCTCTCTTTCTATATGTATATATATATACACCTCAAATATGAATATTATTTACGTGGAAATTCAAAAATTATCAGTGTAATCAAGGTGATATTTTATGACGCAAAAAACTGATAAAGATACTGTTCCTACTTTTAGACCTTGTATTGTATTCAACAACATGTGCCGGGGATTCTGCGTTAATAAAAGTTTAGTAAGTTATTAGTTAGATAAACAGAAGAGACAAACTTACCATGATCTGGCATCAACAACAAAACGCGTTAATAGAAGTGTTAACAAAACAAAGAGTTTCATAGTTGCAAGGCGGAAATGAATTCGATCTCGAACAATATAAGACTTAGCTCTTAAAAACAAACACACAAAACTTGTTGAAATTATTCAGACATCAATTCAACTTATTCATTTCCTTTTGATGGGGTTTTTTGTAGAAAGCAAAGAGAATTGTATTGTAAAGATATGCCTCTTTGAGTAAGTTCTGTTGATTCTTCTCCGCCACTTGATTTTTATACCCCCCTTCTCGATCCACAACTGACCAATAGAGCAAAGAGGACATCCCCCATAAAGAGTCCGACCCCTTGTGACACAAGTTTATTGCCGCTGAAGCCCTGGGGCACATCGCCAGGCTAGTGTGAGAAAACGGGAAGGAATGTCTTATTTCAACGATCCCCTGTTCACTATAGCGATTAGTAGACGATCAACGCTGCCGAAAGGACTGCGGCTTTGTTCTACCTGGTTTGTACTCTTGTCCCCATTATGTCCCTCTCCACACAGCGGAATACGGCTACTTATGAGGGAAAGACCGCCGGCTACCTGGGTGGGTGTCGGACTGCTCCCTTCTCTTTACCGCCCTACAGCATCGAAGCCGAAACAAGCGAATGACTATTTGCATGCCTCTATTCTGTAAACCAAGCGATGTCAGGACCATGTCAAAGAATCCTGATCATTGTAAATTGGCGCTAATATGCAAACTATACCTTTATTTTTCCTAATGAAAAATTACTTTTGCACAATAACTTGGAAGGTAATCATCGAAATATAGGATACTGGATTCCAAATGGTTATGTTGATCACCCAAGGTACATACATATGTATCCATTTTATATTTCATATTCTTTCTGGCCTGTTTTCGTAAACGTGTACATGTGTGTGACTGTAAAACCTAACTTATTGTTATCTGTAAAATCCGTCACGTTTCCTCTTCAATCCATATTATATTTCATCTTCTATCTTATCTGCTTTGTCTAAAATCGTACAATTATACAAGTACATGTGGGTTTGTTTGTGTGAATATAAAATCTAATTTATTATTATTTATAACAACCGTCACATTTTCTCTTCCCCAATGACCTTCTTGCCTTAGGTCATCAATTGGTATCGTCGCTGTTAGCGGTGTTTTCACCGCCACCTTATATGCAGTGCTCCCTCCAGTTGCGAAAACGCCACTAAAAGGCAAATATTTTGTTTTGAATTTCGCGCAAAGCTAATAGACGGCTATCTGCACTAGCCGTACCAAATTTAGCAATGACAGACTAGAGTGAAGGAAGCTAGTTAACACCACCCACCGCCAACTCTTGGATTACTCTTTTACCAATGAATAGTGCGATTGGCCGTCACATATAACGCCCCCCAGGGCTGAAAGGGCATGATCGGTGACGGGGATTCGAACCTGCAATCCGCAGATTACGAGTCGAGCACCCTATCCAACTGTCAATGCCAGGCTAAGGAAATTTTTACCAATGATCTCTTTGTTTTCAGATATTTATCATCATCTTTGTTCTATCATGTGCCAACTGGGCAAATAATTCTTACTATCTTACAAGAATTAACAATCCTTTTGAGCATACATTTTTCGCCCACGATCTTCAAGGTTGGTCTAAGACAGCAAAATATTAACTGTAATGTTTACACAATTTAGTTTGCATGATTTTAAAAACTGTTTTCAGAATTCAACAAAAGTAGAAATATATCATCCAGTGTAAATACATACATGACAATGTGCGGCAAATTTGTTTTTGAAATAAAAAACTAGCAAATGCTTTGAGTTGATCCTAATGTTTTTTGTTTTCACAGACAAAACTTTAAACGAATTTAGTTAAGAGTTAACAAATGATAATAATAACAATATGATATTAATAAATAGTGTTAAAAATTCCTTTCCCTAGTTCTGATGTGTAGTGACTTAAATAAAATTGATAAAAAACACACCTTACTGATATAATCCAGTTAACATCAAAACAGTTGTTGTTGTTCAAAAGAAGTTTAATTATACAAGTGGTGTCTCAACCACCACTATTATGTGTCATGTCATAGCCGGCTTGAAGAGCTCTAAAACTGGACGAAAGGCCTTATCGGCACTAGATATGGACGATATGGTGATGTAGATGATTTTTGCTTTTAGACATAATTTCTTACGTACAATAATGAATAATGAGCATGGAAACGTTAACAACATGAAGAAACATTAGCGCTAGTAATATTTTATCGTCACAATAGTAAAAAAAGTATATACAGTTAAATGACATTTTCATTATTTCTAAAACTGATTTATACCATTAAAAAAAATTATTTATTTATTTTTCCTATTTTATTAAACTTCCAAAACAAAAGAGGAGAAATACTGCAGTAAATGATCATCTTAGAACTGGTATTTTCAATGTAAAGTTATAAGATAATCACGACTCTCTTACCATATCTCGCAAGGAAATAAAAATATTTTAGATTATGTTCTGGTTGTAGGGGTTATTTAAGACCACACACGTATTACTCGGTTTAAAAGGGTACTGAAGCATACATCAATGTTTCACTGGTTGAACGATTTTTTCTCAGGAAGAAAGTACACATATTGACGACCCCACATTGGAAAGTTTCAGAAGGCCCTCTCCCCCTAGGAAACCTATTTATTCTAAATGACAGTTAACTAATCATTCTGTATGCCTCCATTTTCCTAATTTGCATTGATGATTACATTACCACCCCTCAAAAGCGCTCTTGTCTTCTCACTTTTTTTTTACTTTGTTTTATTGCTAGATTGTCTAGCGTTTATTAATATTTTCTATTTGCAACTATAAATGAAAGACTTAAAGACTTTTAAATTTCCCGTGAAAACTTACCGAGAACAGCAACAAACAGAATACAGAATATTTTACATGCCTTGTTTTGAACTGTCCTTTAAATGTTTTTTTTTAGTTTTAATAAATCCATGCAACCAAACCTGAGAACCTACAAACCCTCTTAATCCCCATTTAACGATCTCCAATATCAGATTTCAGAAACAGTGAACGTAGGTATTTGCTTTGAACGAAATTTTATGTGCTCGTGTCCCCAAAATCACTTTGACCACCAAATGGGGCCTTCAATTTTAACATTTCCAAAATCTAAATTTAGATTATTGTTTCGAATGACTTATTGATTCAACTAAATCTTTTCGATCAAACTTCAGATTCCCTGAAACCACCTGATATCCCACTTCTGAGACTCCTCATGACTTTAGAAAATTCGTTCTTCATTTATATTCTATGGAGGTCAAGAACCTACACACAATATTTCAGTTTGTTTCGTCAAAATTGTGGGGGATGAGGGGGGTGAAAACCAAGTAAATGTAGATGTGAGCAGTTGAGTAATCGTAAATGAAGACGAAAAATAGACTTCATATCCTCTGGAGCGTCATTTGATCTAAAAAAGATATAGTCAAACATAAAAATGAAGAAACGTCAGCCTTCTTTCCTTTATCTATACCTTACTAACATTCATCTTCTTAACACCTAATTCCCCAGAAAAGGCACCCTTGTTTGTCCGATATTGGAAAAATGTAATTAATCGCGATTTGTGTATTTTTTCTAACGAAAAATAAAGCTATTAAACTATATGCTTATTGAGTGATTAAAAATCACATAAAAGACAAAACAAAAAATAGATGTTGGTGTCGTTTGTGCGTGTGTGCCTAGTTTGGCTTTGTTAAGGATATTCTTGTAAAGCTATACTAAGGTTATCTGCATTAGCCGTCCTTAAATTTGAAATAGAAGGAAGTGAGCTAGTTAACACCCACCGTCAACATTTGGGCTATTTTAAGCGAATAGTGTGATTTGACCGCCTTACCTATAAAGTTCCCATAGTATCCAAATGAACCACAGTCCCTCGGATCCACAGCCTAGCACACTAACCACTACGCCAAGCCCGACAGTTTTTTTGTTTGTTTTTTAATATTTATACGCGTATATTGATCAAGGGTGTATTAAAGGCTTAGGGAATGGATACAAGGCATGTACAAAAAGATAAAAAAGAACAATATGGAAATACGAGACGATGCAGATGCCACATAAAGTATGGAAATTGGTTTCACTAAAATAACTAACATTTCGAGCTTTGAAGACACAGGTGAGTTTGCATTTGGATCGACTATAAGTGTCCAAAACGTGGTGCTCACTAATAATATATTTCCTTATAAAGTTGAAATCAAATCGTGATGTGGGTGAAAAGTTTCACACACTTTAAGTTGATCAGATATTCACGTAGTTAGAGACAGACCATATGGGTACAACCTTTCATCACTTTCCGAAGTAAAGACGTGGCCCAACTGTTTCCTAAGCAGCAAGGGCGGTAAATATCTTTGACCAATTATCAGGATAACGCTGCACAGCAAGACGAAAACGCTGTGAACAGTGCAGGGTGGAATGAAAAACGTTTTTACCCAGTGATGTAACACAAAGTAAAACTGGGACCACCACTGTGTCAACAAGGTTGAAAGTTTTCACTGGTAGCAACATACTGCCAAATGAAGCTTGCACTAGTAACAACATTGTTGACTTGTCAAGACCAAGGGTTAAACGTCGAGGTGTGGTCAAGGTATACAGGGATGCTAATATTGACCGTTTTATAGAGCTGTCAGGAACATCTGATTGTTTTTCAGATTTCGAAGAGGCCTGTGCAATTTTTAATCAAAATTACTGTTAAGAAATTTGATTGGACATTTCAGAGACATTCATTTGAAAGTACACCCACCCAACACTGATAAACCGTTTCAATATAGCAGAAAACCCGATCATTTGTTCCCATTGTTCTTATCGTAGATAAGACGACTGGTTATTTTCCTGCTATTAAGGTCTAAATGCATATTTCGTTTTTATTTTTATTAATTAAGTTTCTCGATTACAGAACCTCAGTAGCTTACAAAGTATTCCACATATATTTTGGAACTAAACTCATTTTATTTTTCTGACATTAGCGTAAATGTGGTTGTTTGGAAACGTATTATAGATTATGATTCTTAAAGTTACTAACTATTTTTGAATTAGAGGAACTTCGTTCGTAAAATACTGTTAGATAATAGATGGCTTATTTAATGTCTATTTACTTAGGAATGTTATAATGTGACGGCCAAAACCACTATTCGTTGGTAAAGAGTATCCCAAATGTCGGTGGAGGGTGCTGCTGTCGGTTGTCTCTGTATGGTGGGCAGTTCAAAATTATGGACGACGATAGACAGCCTTACTACCTTTGCTATAAATGAAACATACAAGTAAATCATTCACAAAATCAATCCATACATAAAAAGTGCTCAGTTTTCGCTGCTTGTAAAAAGCTTTGGTTACCGAATCTCTTATTAAATTCTCTCTTTCTCATTCAGTGTTCATAACTTAATATTTAAATATATATATATAGAGAGAGAGGGGGGGATATGATCATCACGAAAGAACAATATGAAATAAAAGAGCTTGCTTAAAGTTATTTTTTGTTTTTCAATTTCCTTTAGGTTACAACTGGACGCTAGCGCAAGTCAACGTGTCAGCTTTTGAATTTAGCCGCTTGCGGAAATTGAGATGTATACTAGTGTTAATATGTAACACTACTGTCAGAAGTATACTAACTCGTATTCACAGTTAACCAGTAATAATATTACAAATAATAGCTTCACGTACATTTATATACTAAATTCACATGTATGTGTTTATTACATCTCCATGTTCACGTAATCAATTGCAAAGATGTGATTTACTATATCAGCTTGCCGACGTATTATATAATGGTGTCAGTACAGTAAATCAAAATGTAGACTTACCACATATCAACACGTAATAAATCGATATGAAGCTTAAATATTTAAACATATCGATATGATATATTGACACACCGATATAACACCTGGATATGCTATGTGTAATATTCTATCTGATCAAAAAAAGATGTGGTCAAAAAATAATGAATTGAATGTGCGACTAAATGAATGAGATCAAAATTGGCGGTCAAACTGTAAACTGGTAACTACACTTATAGCATTAATAAGAACTTTATAGCAAATATTCATTGCTTAGTTAGCCAGGAATGATGGTGATAAAACAAAACACGCGGCCTAGCCATCTAATGATGGCCCGGCATGGCCAGGTGGTTAGGGCGCTCGACTCGCAATCTGCGGGTTCAAATCCCCGTCACACCAAACATGCTCGCCCTTTCAGCCGTGGGGGCGTTATAATGTTACGGTCAATCTTACTATTCGTTGGCGGTGGGTGGTGATGACTAGCTGCCTTCCCTCTAGTCTTACACTGCTAAATTAGGAACGGCTAGTGCAGATATCCCTCGTGTAGCTTTGCGCGAAATTCAGAACAAAT